>NC_053026.1:623980528-624280528 GCF_003073215.2 Triticum urartu
AAGCTTCATCCACCAAAACTCAACAAGGACTCGTGAGATAAGTTAGTATAAACCATTGCCAAAAACCTTATCACACTCTACTGTAGCAAATCACTAAAATTATTATTCAACATTGCATACTAAATTCCTCTGCATATTTAATAGTCCTATCCTCAAATAGAATCATTAAAGAAGCAAACATATGTAAACAATGCAAACATAACAGCAATCTACCTAAACAGGACACTCTGTAAAGAATGCAGCAACATCCATACTTCCATAGATACATAAATTATGAAAGAAAATTACCACTGTAGTAAATTTATCAGAGCTTAACATGCAAAAGGTTTCAACATTTTATCACATTCTTAATTTTCTAGGGAATTATTGCAACAGCGGTAAACTTTCTGTTTTCAAACAGCAACATGTGGACTTCTAAAATAGGCAAAGTGAAGGCTATCAATGCCACTTTTATTGAAATAAAAGATGCAAAACATTGTTCTAAATAACAGCAAGCAAATATTAATAAAATAAATTGACGATCCAAGCAGAACACATATCATGTGGTGAATAAAAATATTGCTCCAAGTAAAGTTACCGATGAACGAAGATGAAAGAGGGGATGCCTTCAGGGGCATCCCCAAGCTTAGGCTTTTGGATATCATTGAATATTACCTTGGGGTGCCTTGGGAATCCCCCATCTTAGGCTCTTGCCACTCCTTATTCCATAGTCCATCGAATCCTTACCCAAAACTTGAAAACTTCACAACACAAAACTTAACAGAAAATCGTAAGCTCCGTTAGTATAAGAAAATAAATCACCACTTAAAGTTACTGTAATGAACTCATTATTTATTTATATTGGTGTTAAACCTACTGTATTCCAACTTCTATATGGTTTATAAAATATTTTACTAGCCATAGGTTCATCAAAATAAGCAAACAACACATAGATAACAGAATCTGTCAAAAACAGAACAGTCTGTAGTAATATGGATCAAACGTATACTTCTGGAACCCCAAAAATTCTAAAATAAATTGCTGGACCTGAGTAATTTTTCTATTAATCATATGCTAAAATAATTAACTAAATAGCACTCTCCAAATAAAAATGGTAGCAATTCTCGTGAGTGTTAAAGTTTCTGTTTTTTACAGCATGATCACAAAGACTTCCCCCAAGTCTTCCCAAAGGTTCTACTTGGCACAAACACTAATTAAAAGCATAAAACCACATCTAAACAGAAGCTAGATGAATTATTTATTACTAAACAGGAACAAAAAGCAAGGAACAAAAGTAAAATTGGGTTGCCTCCCAACAAGCGATATCGTTTAAAGCCCCAAGCTAGGCATGATGATTTCAATGATGCTCACATAAGGGATAAGAATTGGAACATAAAGAGAGCATCATGAAGAATATGACTAACACATACACTTCCTATGCATAGGGATTTTGTGGGAAAACAACTTGTGGGAACAATAATCAACTAGCATAGGAAGGCAAAACAAACATAACTTTAAAACTTTAAGCACATAGAGAGGAAACTTGATATTATTGCAATTCCTACAAGCATATGTTCCTCCCTCATAATAATTTTCAGTAGCATCATGAATGAATTCAACAATATAACCAGCACCTAAAGCATTCTTTCCATGATCTACGAGCATACAAAATTTACTACTCTCCACACAAGCAAAATTCTTCTCATGAATAATAGTGGGAGAAAAATCAACAAAATAACTATCATGTGATTAAAAATTAAGATCAAGATGACAAGTTTCATGGTTATCATTATTCTTTAAAGCATACGTGTCATAACAATAATCATCATAGATAGGAGGCATGCTTTCATCATAATAAATTTGCTCATCAAAACTTGGGGGACAAAAAAATATCATCTTCATCAAACATAGCTTCCCCAATCTTGTGGCTTTGCATATAATTAGCATCATGGATATTCAAGGAATTCATACTAACAACATTGCAATCATGCTCATCATTCAAATATTTAGTGCCAAACATTTTATAGATTTCTTCTTCTAGCACTTGAGCACAATTATCCTTTCCATCATACTCACGAAAGATATTAAAAAGGTGAAGCGTATGAGACAAACTCAATTCCATTTTTTATAGTTTTCTTTTATACACTAAACTAGTGATAAAACAATAAACTAAAAGACTCGATTGAAAGATCTAAATATATACCTTCAAGCACTCACCTCCCCGGCAACGGCGCCAGAAAAGAGCTTGATGTCTACTACACAACCTTATTCTTGTAGACACTGTTGGGGCTCCAAGTGCAGAGAATTTGTAGGACAGTAGCAAATTTCCCTCAAGTGGATGACCTAAGGTTTATCAATCCGTAGGAGGCGTAGGATGAAGATGGTCTCTCTCAAGCAACCCTGCAACCAAATGACAAAGAGTCTCTTGTGTCTCCAACACACCCAATACAATGGTAAATTGTATAGGTGCACTAGTTTGGCGAAGAGATGGTGATACAAGTGCAATATGGATAGTAGATAAAGGTATTTGTAATCTGAAATTACAAAAACAACAAGGTAACGAATGATAAAAGTGAGCGTAAACGGTATTGCAATGCGTTGAAACAAGGCCTAGGGTTCATACTTTCACTAGTTCAAGTCCTCTCAGCAATAATAACATATATGGATCACATAACTATCCCTCAACATGCAACAAAGAGTCACTCCAAAGTCACTAATAGCGGAGAATGAACGAAGAGATTATGGTAGGGTACGAAACCACCTCAAAGTTATTCTTTCCAATCAATCCGTTGGGCTATTCCTATAAGTGTCACAAACAGCCCTAGAGTTCGTACTAGAATAACACCTTAAGACACAAATCAACCAAAACCCTAATGTCACCTAGATACTCCAATGTCACCTCAAGTATCCGTGGGTATGATTATATGATATGCATCACACAATCTCAGATTCATCTATTCAACCAACACATAGAACCTCAAAGAGTGCCCCAAAGTTTCTACCGGAGAATCATGATGAAAAGGTGTGCCAACCCCTATGCATAGGTTCATGGGCGGAACCCTCAAGTTGATCACCAAAACATACATCAAGTGAATCACGTGGTATCCCATTGTCACCACAGATACGCACGGCAAGACATACATCAAGTGTTCTCAAATCTTTAAAGACTCAATACGATAAGATAACTTGAAAGGGGAAACTCAATCCATTACAAGAGAGTAGATGGGGGAGAAAACATCATAGGATCCAAATATAATAGCAAAGCTCACAATACATCAAGATCGTACCACCTCAAGAACACGAGAGAGAGAGAGAGAGATCAAACACATAGCTACTGGTACATACCCTCAGCCCCGAGGGAGAACTACTCCCTCCTTGTCATGGAGAGCACCGGGATGATGAAGATGGCCACCGGAGAGAGATTGCCCCCTCCGGCAGGGTGCTGTAACCGGTCTAGATTGGCTTTCGGTGGCTACGGAGGCTTCTGGCGGTGGAACTCCCGATCTATTGTCTGTTCTGGAAGTTTTAGGGTACATGAGTATATATGAGTGTAGGAAGTACGTCGGTGGAGCTTCGGGGGCCCCACGAGGCAGGGGGCGCGCCCTAGGGGGGCGCCCCCACCCTCGTGAGCACCTTCCTTGGCTCCTGACGTGGGGTCCAAATCCATCAGGTAGGTTTCCTTCCAAAAATAACTTCTCTAGTTGATTTCGTTCCATTTCGACTCCGTTTGATATTCCTTTTCTTCGAAACACTGAAATAGGCAAAAAAACAATTCTGGGCTGGGCCTCCGGTTAATAGGTTAGTCCCAAAAATTATATAAAAGTGGATACTAAAGCCCAATATTGCCCAAAACAGTAGATAATATAGCATGGAGCAATCCAAAATTATAGATACGTTGGAGACGTATCAAGGAGAAGGAGAAGAACCCATTTGGTGCCCCCGATCTATCTATCGATCATATTAGCATTTTAAGTTGTAATCTTTTATGTTTGTGTGCTACTATTATTAAGTTGTAAGGCTATGCCATCTATGTCGTGGAACTATGGGTTGTTATGTTCATGCAACTATATTGATGTTGGGTTTCGTGCTACTATATATATATATATTGTTGTTTCATGCTATTATTTGTGGGTTGCTATGGGTTGTTTCTTGCTATTATTTGTGTGTTGCTATGGGTTGGTACACCCCATTCACCACACACACCATCTTCACAATGTTGGCCAAATCATGGTTCATGACCCAAACCATGGACATGCAACTAGGACATGCAAACCAACCTTGGACATGCAACTAATTTAGTTCATGCAAGCATGCAACTCATCTACTTCATGGACCGTAGACATGCATAAAAACAATCATAAAACAATAGTGGACAAGCAACAAATATGTAAAGCAGAAAAAACAAGTTACAACACATACGTGTGTTCATGCAGCCATGCACGAATGGATCTATCTACCCTCACTAGTAGAAAAAGGGCCATTTGTCCCGGTTCGTAAGGGCCTTCTGTCCCAGTTTTGGAACCGGTACTAAAAGGTCATTACTAATGCCCTTGGCCTTTAGTACCGGTTCTTACACGAACCGGGACAAATGGGCCTCCACGTGGCTGGTGCGGCGAGCCCAGGCAGGAGGCCCTTTGGTCCCGGTTGGTGGCACCAACCGAGACCAATAGGCATCCATGCGTCAGCTATTTAGGGGCTAGGGTTTTTGTTTTTTTTTCTGAGGGGGGGGGATTTGGGGGTTTTGTATGGTTAATTAAGGTGTTTCATATATTGTGTTAGGTAGCTAATTAATTAATAGAGAGAAGTGTCCTCTCTTATCTCCGTGCTTGGTCGACGCTATGTACTATATGTATAGAGAGCACTCGACACGCTAGCTAGTAAGCAAAAATGAAGGAAATAGAAGATCGTCATGAACATATGCATACAGAGAGAAGTGATATCGACCTCTCCTTATCCAAGAGATTGGTCGAACAACAAGTTTTCGTATATCTATCCGACGCTACTGGCTACATATATACAATATAAGATCTCTTACAATATACTCCCCTAATTATATATGAACATAGGGTCCACATAGTATTCTCCGTCTTTATCGATCACGTGGTCAAGAAAGAATGCCGCCAATTCCTCTTGAATTCCTCGCATGCAATCTGGTGCTAGGAGTTCATCCCACATCCGAAACATATAATTTGAAGAAGGGGGTCAATACATATATATGAATGAATGAAACTCAACACAAATGATGGTAAATAAAGTTAAATTATGAATATTATTGCTTACACACTTCATATTGTTTTTTAGTGTAGCCCTGCTCACAGGTCGTGTGGCGGATGGACTCACAAACGTAGTATCCACAGTAATTATTCCCGGCTTCCTGCCACAACCACTTTACAAGAAATAGAGGTCAATCAAACTGATAAGCAAGCATGCTAAAATGGTATTGATGAAACTAGCACTTGAATCACTAGGAGATGCGCGGAACATGCTAGTAGTACTTACTTTCGGGTGTTTAAATTCCAGCTTCTTCGGCAGTCCCGGAGCTTTTGAGGTGAATTTTTTCCAAACCCTGTCAGACAAATAAAAACAATTACTTGATATCAGGAAATGAACAAAGTTGTCGATATGGTGCGATAATGATCGATTTATCTTACTTCTCGAGAATTTCAGTCATGTCCGCATACTCCTTGGGATCTTTTCGTCTTGAGTCTAAGACGGTTACTAGTCCCTGCTCGAGCTCAATCTCTAGGAGAATATAGTGGAACCTACGCACGCATGCATAACTCATCAATTACATTACTATAACCTCGACTAATAAGGGAAACTGAATATGCACAAGAAAGTAACACTCACTTGAAGTTATAAGGAAAGAGTATTATATCTTTGTTTTGATTTAATACCAACGATCGTAGCAAGTTGGCCTTGGTATTTTTTCTTCTGAAATTCAACCGAATATGCATCTATGATATTTGGGTTAATGAACCCAATATCACCGATTTATCTTTTCTTCAATTCGGTGATCTTCAATCTGCATAATAATGAGGATAATTATAAATACATGCAATGAAAGAGCTGACCTATATATAGAGACTTAGTGGAAGAAGTAGTACTTACAGACAGTAGCAAGTGACCGTTAATTTATCGAGGGCCTTCTGATTGAAAAACTGGAAGAACTCCTCAAATGGAACATTCAACAGATCAGTTCCAACGAGGTCATGCTCCGTTTTAACTCTCAGCGTCAAAGTATTCCTCCCCCCAGACTCTCTGCAGGTTTTCATGTACCAATCATGGAATCTTCACATCATCGTTGTTAGAGACCTTTCATCTTTGACAAGAGGCTTCCCGTACTCATATCTGTGTTCTTCCACCTCCAAGAATTCATAATGTACATCGTCGGGCAGGTAATCTTCAAGATTGTTATAACCGGGCACCATCCTCGAATCGTTAGCGACGATATCGCTAGACACCTTGAGCGGGGGAACGATTGGTTCGCTTGTTCGCCGAGCTGGGCAATTTTTTTTCCCAACTCGTTGTCCCGCTAACCTTTGATCACTGACAGTACTTCCCGACTGCTCCGCTTCGATAAATGACCTTTCAATAATGCGCTCATAGTTGCCTTTCGGCAGAGACTTTGGTGGTTTCTTCAGGGCTTCCATAGTGCGCTTCGCTTTCACCAGATCTACCTTCTCCTCCGGAGGTGGATGTTTCTTTGCTTTCACCCCTTCAAAGAAGTTCCTCACTTCATCTCGCACGATCTTCTCGTTTTCCTCCGGGGTCCTCTCGTATGGTAACTTCTCTGGAGTCTTCAGAGAAGGACCGAATCCGTATTGCCTCCCACCTCTAGATGTACTACTAGACGCAGGAGCAGACGGAGCGGTTGTGGCTGTCTTCTTTTCTTGCTTACAAGGAGGAGGACTATGACACGCCGGAGCAGCCGGAGCGGCAGCAGGTCTCTTCCGCCCTTGCTGATGAGGCGGAGAAGGAGTACACTAGTAGAAAACGGAGCTTTAGCGCCGGTTCGTAAGGGCCTTTAGTGCCGGTTCCATAACCGGCACTAAAGGGTGGGCACTAAAGCCCCCCCCTTTAGTACCGGTTCGGCACGAACCGGCGCTAAAGTGCCACCATGTGGCGTGAGCTCGCGCCCTGGTATGGGGGACCTTTAGTACCGGTTGGTGTTACCAACCGGTACTAAAGGTTTTTTTTGAATTTTTTTTTAAAAAAAATTTGGAATTTTTTTTATTTTTTTTTGAATTATTTGATGATTTAGTCTCTAATCACCTCTCTTAACTGCTCAAGTGTGGATCACTCATTTCAAATCATCTAACTTCCTGACCGGTCACCCATCCCTCTCACTACTCCAGCCCGAGCATGCTTAACTTTTGGGTTCTAGTCTCCTTCGTTTCCGAGTCTGCACTTGTTGTTTTCCTGACAATTGTAAGATGTCAATCCTATTAACCCTCAGGAGTTTAGCTTGAGCATTAAGTCACACATTTCACCGTTTGAGTTTGAAACTATTATTCTAAAAAACAGTAATTATTTAGTAACGCTAATATTTCTTGAATAAGTTTGACCATAGTTTGACCACAGTTTGACCATAGTTTGACCAGATTTGACCAAAATTCAAAAAATTGAAATAATTATTTAGTAACACTAATATTCTTGAATAATTATGTAGTAACATTAATACTTCTTGAATAAGTAGTTTGACCATATTTAACCAAATTTTTTTAAACAAACTGAAATTTGACCATATCTTTTTTTCCTTTTGAAATTTGAGGATTCTAAAAAATTCCAAACAGGCCGTAGGCGGTCTCCATTGGATGCGGATTTTCGTGCTGAATTTTTTGATATATTATACATTTTTTTCCAACATCGTATGCAAAAGTTATAGTCGTTTTATATTTTCCCTGCACTTTTTGCAAAACATGTCCAAATTGTAGTTTTTAAATTTTCCTAACTATTAGATGTAGTAATATAACTACCTCTCGATGGAATTTATTTTTTGAAGTTTTTATCATTTTCTTTTGATTTTTTCATAACTGAAATGGCGACACACAGGGGGGGAGTTAGACCTTTAGTACCAGTTCGTGCCACGAACCGGTACTAAAGGTGATCGTGGGGCCCCGGCCTGACGCCAGCCTGCCACCACCCCTTTAGTACTGGTTCGTGCCACAAACCGGTACTAAAGGTTCAACACGAACATGCATTAATGCAAATCCGTTCGAACCGGCACTAATGGTACCATTAGTACCGGGCCAAAATCAAACCGACACTAATGTGCTTCACGTTTGACCCTTTTTCTACTAGTGGTAGGCAGGCTGCTCGGGCGCGCCGGCGCAGGCGGAGAAGGAGGCGGAGTTCCGCCACGTGCCGGAGAAGGAGGCGGAGGAGGAGGTGGAGTGCCCTGACTCGCTGGTGGAGGAGGAGGCGTCCAGTTCGGAAGGTTGATGAGCTCCTTCCTCCATAGGCATGTAGTCTTCAGAGCAGAACCCGGCCGAGTCTCCCCTTCACCGGTAGGGTGGTCAAGTTCGAGCTCCTCAAATCCCTCCGTTATTTCTTCCACCATCACCCTAGCATATCCTTCTGGAATCGGCCGGCAGTGAAAAGTTGCGCCAGGTTCAGGAGGTGCAACAAAGCCAATAGTCGCCTTGACTTTCATTTTCATCCATTGCGTCATAAGGCGGCAATTTTGAGACTCCGTGATTAAGTCCACGGGGTAGCTAGCAGGAGCCGTGAAGACAGGCTCTAGCTGCTGCAGCTCGGTGGAAGCCACGCTGCTTCTCCGCTGAGATGGCGGGGTAGCTTTGGGGGAACCTTCGGCGGGTCGCTTGTTGTGATCTGCTTCTCGTTGCTCTATCACTTGTACCCTTGCGTGCAGCGCCTTAATTTGGATTTGCTCCACTTTCTTCCTCCTCTCCTGGCATTTGTAACCGCCTGTGTCCGGAAACCCAGCCTTCCACGGAACGGAGCCTGGCGTGCCTCGTGTCCGTCCAGGGTGCTCAGGATTCCCGAGGGCCATTGTGAGCTCGTCGTTCTCTCTGTCTGGAACGAACGTCCCTTGCTGGGCTGCATCGATATACTCCTGAAGCCTCATGACTGGTATTCTCATTTGCTCGTCCGTTCAAAAGCACTTCCCTGATACATGGTCCAAGGTTCCGCCAGCCCCGAAGAACCAAGTTCGGCAACGGTCTGGCCACCTCAATGTCTCTAGTTCGACCCCTTTATCAAGTAGGCCATTCTCAGCCTTGTCGCACAATGGCCGGGCTTTGAGGTAGCCACCTGACCCCGTGAGATGGTGAAGCTTCTTCTTCGCAGCATTCTTCTTGTTTGTCACTGACATCTTCTTACTCTAGTCCGATGTCGTGTGGGCCACAAATGCGGGCCAGTGATCTCTGATCTTCTCATACCGGCCGATGAATACTGGTGTCTCTTCTTTGTCGACAAATTTTTTTAGCTCATTCTTCCACCTCCTGAATAGTTCTGCCATCTTCTTAAGAGCATGAGACTTGATCAATTGCTCTTTAACTGGCTACTCTGGATCCTCCTTTGGCGGTAGGGTGAAATTTGCCTTCAGCGCGGTCCAAAGATCATCTTTCTTTATATCAGAGACATAAGACACCTCACGGTCTTCTTTAGCCGGCTTTAACCATTGGTGGATGCTGATCGGGATCTTGTCCCTAACAAGAACCCCGCACTGAGCAGGAAATGCTTCCTTTGTCCGAATGGGTTCAATCGGCATGCCATCGCGCGTGATTTCTATGATCTCAAACCTTTCATCCGAGCGCAACTTTTTCTTCGGGCCTCGTCTCTTTACCGAAGTTGTGCTCGATCCAGAGGGCTAGAAAAAAAAGACGAGAGTTCATTAATATATGTGTACATACCAAAAACAATTAATGCATCAATTAGCTAGCTATAGTCAGCACATGCTTAATTAATATATATACCTGGCCGGACTCCGTTCGGTCACCGGAGTTGTCATCACGGTGTCCTTCTTGCACCGGCATTGAGTCACCGGAGCCATCATGATCATGTCCTTCCTCCTCCATTGTTCGATCACCGTAGTCTGCTTCTTCACCCTCTCCTTCCAGACCATCGGTGTCGTTGAGAAACGACAAGACGGCCTTAGTTCCGTGTGTGATTATGTCCCCCAAAATTGCTTCTGTTGCTTCGTCTCGGGGGTCCATAGTTTCTGCAAATTTTTACAACATGGCAATTATTATTCAAACATGACAGATGGATATATTAGTGGCAAACGTAGAACTAGCTAGCTAATCACAATAAGGAATCATATTAATTAGTGGCCTCGACGCTGCTTCTCTAGGGTTTGGGGCCTCGATCGGCAACACTTCAAGGGTTTGGGGTGGCCTCGACAACGCTTCAAGGGTATGGGATGGCCTCGACGACAACGCTCTTTTAACTTGGTAAATTTGGGTGGCCTCGAGAGAGTTTGTCGGGTAGGGGTGCGGCTGGAGGGAGTAGGAGACCGACATCATTTTTTTCTACGGTTTGGGTGTCCTCGAGAGTTTTGGTCGAGCGAGAGGGCCGGGGGTTGCTCCCGTGGTATAAGTTATCATGGTCGAGAGGGGGTATATCGACAACGACGACATACGACGACCCCTCGACCCTCAAATCCTCGGTGACCCTCGACCCCTCGGTGACCCTCGACCCTCTACCCTAGCTAATCCCGACCCTCGCCCCTCGAACCCTCGGCAACCCCTCCCCCCTTCCCCCACTCATGTCAAAGTTATCGGGGATGGGGTATATCGACAACGACATACCTGATAAAAAAATAAGAAGACGAAGAAGAAATAAAAATAGAAGAAGAAGAAAGGAACAGAGGAGAAGATCGAAGAAAAAAAGAAGAAAAAAAGAGGAGAAGAAGAAAGGAATAGAGGAGAAGAAGAGAAAATAGAAAATCCTCTTCTTCTTCTCCTCTTTTGTTTCCCTTTTTACCTCTTCTTATTTATTTCTCCTCTTCTTTCTCTCCTCTTCTTCTCCTTTTTCTTTTTCCTTCTTCCGAAACTAAACATAAAATAAAATAATCCTAAAACTAAACGAAGTTATCGGGACGGGGTATATCTTCAACGAAGAAAAAAAAGAAGAAAAAAAAGAGGAGAAGAAGAAAGGAATAGACGAGAAGAAGACTCCTCTATTCCTTTCTTCTTCTCCTCTTCTTTTCCTTCCTTTTTCCTCTTCTTGTTTATTTCTCCTCTTCTTCCTCTCCTCTTCTTGTCCTTTCTTCCTCTTCTTATTTTCCTTTTTCCTCTCATTCTTTTTCTTCTTCTTTTCTTTCCTAGCTAGATATATAAAAAAATTCTAAAAATGTAACTTTTGCATATATAAAACTTTTTCTTCTTCTTCTTCTTCTTCCTTCTTTCCTTCTCTTGCTTCTTCCTAAATATATAAAACTTTTCTAAAAATGAAACTAACCTAAAATTAATGTACTAAATCAGTGAACATATATAGATAAAACTTTTCTAAAAATCTAACTTTTGCATATATGAACATATATACACAGATAACATACATACATATATACATTTTTATAAAACTTTCTATATATGAACATAAAAACATTTTTGACATCTAAATTTCTTTTATGAACAACTAAAAACATTGGAAAACATCAAACAGATAGCATATATATATAACAAAAAATATGTAAAGGAAAGCTAGCTCTAGGGGCCGGCCGGGCAGGGCATGGCGGCGGCGGCACCGGTGGGGCAGCGCAGGGGCGCAGGTGCGCGAGGAGTGGCGCCGGCCTCGGGGCGGGCGCATGCAAGGGCGCGTGGAGCAGCAGGTGTGCTCACAGGGGGTGGCAGGGCACGGAGGCCAGCGTCGGGGCAGTTGGCGTCGAGGGTGTCGGCGGCGGTGAAATTGGGCGGTGGCGCGGCGGTGTCGGGGCGGAGGACGGGCGGCGGGCAATGACGGGGCAAGGTGCGGAGTCGGCGACGGTGACGAGAGGAGCGGCCTGGCGGTGTTGGGGGAGAATGGGAGCAGTTGGGCAAATTTTTCTAAGTGTGGGCTTATATAGTCACACCTTTCATCCTGTTTCGTAGCACCAACCGGGACCAATACCCCCCTTTGGTCCCGGTTCGTGTCACCAACCGGGACCAAAGGTCTCTTTTCAGCAGTCCAAAGGGCGGGAAGCGGAGGCCTTTGGTCCCGGTTGGTGGCACCAACCGGTACCAAAGGGGGGCATTCGTACCGATTGGTGCCACCAATCCGGACCAAAGGCCTCGTGCTCCCCATAGCCAAAACTTTAGTCCCACCTTGCTAGTTGTGAGGGGCGCAGAGTGGTTTATAAGCCCCACTGCCGCACCCCTCTCGAGCTCGTCTCGATTGCAGGCTTACGGACCTAATTGTCAGTGCTATGCCTGATGGGCCTAATGGGCCTTCTGCGGGCCTGAATCCTGGCCAATGGTAGGGTTTCTAGTCATATTCAGGCCGTGGTGGCCCAGTAGTTGACACTTTTTTTATTTTTTTGTTGCTTTATTTATTTTATTTTGTTTCTACTTATAACAAAAAACTTAATGTTGCTATTTTTATTTATTTTATTAATGTTTATTTATTTTATTAAAGTTTGTTTATTTTACTTTTATAAAGTTTATTTTGTTTCTACTACTTTATTTTATAAAAGTTTATTTTATTTTATTTTATTTTGTTTCTACTTATTTATTGTATTAAATTTTAATTTGTTTTATTTTGTTTCTACTTATTTATTTTATTAAATTTTATTATTTTTATTTTTTTCTACTTATTTATTTTATTAAATTTTAATTTATTTAATTTTGTTTCTAATTTTTATTAAAGTTTATTTTGTTTCTTTCTGCTCTTCATGTTTTGAACAGAAAATACTTTGATAATTTCAGTGGCATGAATTTTATATAATTTTAGTTTAAAAATACTAGAGGTTTATAAAAAAAAATTAGTTCATTCCTTTTGCTATTAGATTTTTATAAAAGTTTTTTAGTTAATTTTCTTTTTGCATGGTATCATCATTTCATCCACATAGCATGTGCAAGAAAGTAGAGAGGGTTCCGGCAAAAACTGTATGCACTTCATATATAAAAGAGACAATCTTTTCCGAAGTATGAGGATTTCATACGGAAACTCGTCTGATACAAAGGGCTTTCATTTTTTTGAACTCTAGAGTTTTTCTGTGTTCAAAATGCACCATTCAAAGTCACATCATCAATTTTCAACCCTTTCTGACTTCATTTGTTACTTTTCATGCATTTACTGATTATTTTGAGCTATAAGACCCTGAAATTGAAAAGCATTTCAAATGAACTCTGAAAAGGTTGAAAGGTGGCATGGTATCATCATTTCACCCACATAGCATGTGCAAGAAAGTAGATAGGGTTACGGCAAAAACTGGATGCAGTTCATATACAAAACGGACAATCTCTTTCGAAGTATGATGGTTTCATACGGAAACTCGTCTGTTACAAAGGGATTTCATTTTTTAACTTATTTGAACTCCAGACTTTTTCTGGGTTCAAAATGCACCATTCAAAGCCACATCATCAATTTTCAACCCTTTTTGACTTCATTTGTTATTTTTCATGCATTTACTGATTATTTTGAGTTATAAGACCCTGAAATTGAAAAGCATTTCAAATGAACTCTGCAAAGGTTGAAAGTTGGCATGGTATCATCATTTCACCCACATAGCATGTGCAAGAAAGTAGAGAGGGTTACGGCAAAAACTGGATGCACTTCGTTTACAAAACGGACAATCTCTTTCGAAGTATGAGGGTTTCATACGGAAACTCGTCTGTTACAAAGGGATTTCATTTTTTTACTTATTTGAACTCCATAGTTTTTCTGTGTTCAAAATGCACTATTTAAAGCCACATCATCAATTTTCAACCCTTTCTGACTTCATTAGTTATTTTTCATGCATTTACTGATTATTTTGAGCTATAAGACCCTGAAATTGAAAAGCATTTCAAATGAACTCTGAAAATGTTGAAAGTTGGCATGGTATCATCATTTCACCCACATAGCATGTGCAAGAAAGTATAGAGGGTTACGACAAAAACTGGATACACTTCGTGTACAAAACGGACAATCTCTTTCGAAGTATGAGGGTTTCATACGGAAACTCGCCTGTTACAAAGTGATTTCATTTTTTAACTTGTTTAAACTCCATAGTTTTTCTGTGTTCAAAATGCACCATTCAAAGCCACATCATCAATTTAGTACATATAGCTCTCATGAATAGATAAGTGACCAAATTAATAGAAGTTCATCATCACATTAAAAATAAAGTACATACATAGTTCTCATTGAACAACATATATCTCTCCAGAGCATCTAGTTAAACCATACATTGAAACTATATGAAACCTTTCAATGCAACAACACATGCGATCATAACCACAACCAAGGTAAAAATTGATCCAACGGCATAATGATACCAAGCCTCGGTATGAATGGCATATTTTCTAATCTTTCTAATCTTCAACCGCATTGCATCCATCTTGATCTTGTGATCATCGACGACATCTGCAACATGCAACTCCAATATCATCTTCTCCTCCTTTATTTTTTTTATTTTTTCCTTAAAGTAATTGTTTTCTTCTTCAACTAAATTTAACCTCTCGACAATAGGGTCGGTTGGAATTTCCGGTTCAACTACCTCCTACATAAATAAAATCTATGTCAACTTGATGGGCATAATTTTCATAAACAATAAATGATCCAAATAGTTATAAAAGATAATATATAAGACATCCGAATCATAGCCAGGACGAGGGCCGACGGGGCGGATACCAAAACCATCGCACTATATAATAACAAGCAATAATAAAAGTAAGAAAATTAGACAAGTATCTCTCTAAAGTAAGAATTTTTTCTTTCAGAAGAAGATAAGAACAAGAGGATCACCACGGTGGTGCAGGCGACGAGAACGGCGCGGGCGATCAATGGCGGTGAAGATGGGAACGGGACGTGACGGACCGCTAAACCTAGACAAATCTCGGGGTAAATGGTGCTTGGAGGTCGAGCTTCGAGAGGAGAAAGCTTAACTAGCGTGGCTCGGGCATTTCATCGAACACCTCGTGTGCATAGGAGGTGAGCTAGAGCACCCAAATGCCCTGTCCTCGCCGGCCAAAAAAAACAGAGCATTGTGGAGTGCTCTGCTGCGGCGACATGGTATATATAGGCAACTCATTTGTCTCGGTTCGTGGATGGAACCGGGACTAAAGACCAGCCTTCTGTCCCAGTTTGAGCCAAGAACCAGGACCAATGTTTGTGGGCCAGGAGCGAGGCCCATTGGTCCCGGTTCATGCCTAGAACCGGGACAAATGGGTCCATACGAACTGGGACCAATGCCCACGAGGCACCGGCTGGCCCCCTGGGCTAAAGAACCGGGATGAATGCCCCCATGGGTCCCGGTTGGTGACTGAACCGGGACTATTGGGCTTGCCCTGCCCGAACCAAAGCCTTGTTTTCTACTAGTGCCTCCTTAAAAAATGACTTTTTGATACATTAAATTAATTGAATCATATTAAGGAGGATACACACATTAAATTTAGTGCATGGAATTTAGTGTATCAAAAAATGATCCATCATAAAATTTAGTGCACGAATGGAGCTATCTATCGAAAAGTTGTTTTATCGGTGTACATTGTGTATCAAAAAATGATCCATCACAAAATTAGTGCATGAGCTACACACGTGCACCAAGCGGGTGGGCTTGTTATCTATTTGGCCTGCTTTTTCTCATAGTCCTCCATGAAGAAAATTTTGGCCAAAGTAAAAACAAGTAACATTTTATTTGCCGAAGTTAGAGGTTTATTTGCCGAAGCAACATTTTATTTTGAGGTTTAATCGAAGCATTTTACTCTAAACATGGGTGCCTCTATGCTATAAAAAAGGTTGGTGCCCCTATGCGGGTGGGCTGGTCTCTATTTGGGCCTAGTTATTTTCTCACGGCCTAACATCTATTCGGTGTCCCCGTTTTGTTTTTTTACTAGAAACTGAATTTGGGTGTGCACTCTGTTAACTAAAGAACAAAAACACAGCATGAACACTGAATAATTTTCCAAATTGCTGGTTCAATTCAGATACATGAACTTGGCATGGCGCACAGATCTCATCCTCTACCCTGACAGGACTAAATCACCATTCCAATGACAGATGAACAACAAATAAAACGAAAACAGAGCAATGATACAACAATAGAACCCCCTACCATGATATTTGCTTGCTTCTGCAAATCGATCATCTGAATTATATGTTTCTTGATCTTCTTCAGTCCTCGGTCAGTTTGGACTCCGCGTGCAGTTCAACATTGCGCGCATACATCGCCATCGTCACAACTCTGTCCGCCCCTCCACCGGAGTTCCCCAAATTCTCCCCAGCAATCGGTGTCACCCTGCCCAAATTGAGCTCCCAGGTTTGATACGTCCATTTTGCATCATATTTTCCTACAGTATTTATGATGTTTTTATGCATAATAATTCTTTTGGAATAATTCTAATGCATTTTCTCTCATAATTTGCAAGGTACACACAAAGAGGGAGAATTCCGGCAGCTCTAAATCTGGACCTGAAAAAGCTATGTCGGGCTACCTATTCCGCGCAACTCCAAACAAGCTGAAACTTCAGGGAGAATTTTTATGGAATATATGATGAATATTGAAGCAAATAAGTACCAGAGGAGGCCCACCAGGTGGGCACAACCCACCAGGGCGCGCCAGGGAGCCCAGGCGCGCCCTGGTGGGTTGTGCTCACCCAGGCCCACCTCCGGTGCCCATCTTCTGGTATATAAGTAATTTTGACCTAGAAAAATTAAGGAGAGGACTTTCGGGACGGAGCGCCATCGTCTCGAGGCGGAACTTGGGCAGGAGCACTTTTGCCCTTCGGCGGAGCGATTCCGCTGGGGGAACTTCCCTCCCAGAGGGGGGAATCATCGTGATCATCATCACCAACAACTCTCCCATCTTGAGGAGGGCAATATCCATCAACATCTTCAACAGCACCATTTCATCTCAAACCCTAATTCATCTCTTGTGTTCAATCTTGTTACCGGAACTATAGATTGGTGCTCGTGGGTGACTAGTAGTGTTGATTACATCTTGTAGTTGATTACTATATGGTTTATTTGGTGGAAAATTATATGTTCAGATCCAATATGATATTTAATACCCCTCTGATCTTGAGCATGATTATCATTTGTGAGTAGTTACTTTAGTTCTTGAGGTCACGGGAGAAATCATGTTGCAAGTAATCATGTGAAATTGATGTGTTCAATATTTTGATAGTATGTATGTTGTGATTCCCTTAGTGGTGTCATGTGAACGTCGACTACATGACACTTCACCATATTTGGGCCTAAGGGAATGCATTATGGAGTAGCAATTAGATGATGGGTTGCGAGAGTGACAGAAGCTTAAACCCCAGTTTATGCGCTATTTCGTAAGGGACCGATTGGATCCAAAAGTTTAATACTATGGTTAGAATTTATTTTTAATATTTTTCTCGTAGTTGTGGATGATTGCGGGAGGGTTAATCATAAGTAGAAGGTTTGTTCAAGTAAGAACAACACTTAAGCACCATTGCACCCACATATCAAATTATCAAAGTAGCGAACACAAATCGAATCAACATGATGGAAGTGACTAGATGAAATTCGCATGTATCCTCAAGAACGCTTTGCTTATTATAAGAGACCGTTTTGGCCTATCCTTTGCCTCAAAAGGATTGGGCTACCTTGGTGCACTTTTGCTACTATTATCGTTATTTGTTCGTTACAAATTATCTTGCTATCAAACTACTCCGCTACTTACAATTTCAGCACTTGCAGACATTACCTTGCTGAAAACCACTTGTCATTTCCTTCTGCTCCTCGTTGGGTTAGACACTCTTACTTATCGAAAAGAGCTACAATTGATCTCCTATACTTGTGGGTCATCAAGGTTGCAGCCTCGCTCGAATTAATGTAGCCCTCATACTGAATCCTCTCAATATAATCATCAATCCACTCGAAACGGGTACATTTCTTCAGGATCTAAAAACAACAACATGAACCCTAAATCCCAAATTCGAGGAGAAAAACCAAAATATGGAAAAATCAGAGCAAACGACAGCGAAAGAATGGGATTACAACTAAGATCTAACCTTGCCATCCCTTCCTGACATTGATTTGCTCAAGCATTTCACAAATTCCCGCCCAAGATTGCCATTCTCATCCGTCTTACTGACCCACCGTTTAAGAGGCTCTGGGCGTGGGCAGTCAGGGCACGTTGTGAGCGGCACTGGACCATATTGTCGCCATTTTGAGTGCGTGGCGGAGTAGGTAGACATCTGCGCTAGGTCGCCGGAGAAGAGAAAGATTGGGGAAAGGGGAAGCAATGGGTGGCGGCGGGCGGACGGGCACGAGCGCTCGTCTCTTCTAGCTACGAGGAGGTGGGTCCCGTGCTTACATGGACAAGTGGTGGGTCCCGCGCTTACGTGGATAAGTGGTGGGTCCCGTGCTTACGTGGATAAGTGGTGGGTCCCGCGCTTACGTGGATAAGTGGTGGGTCCAGCCGCTAACAGCTAACGAGGGCATCAAATGAGTTTAAGAGCCATGTTGTGCGTGGGCTATTTACTCGCTCAAAAGTATCGTACCACAGCCATTCGGTCGAACAACGTCTCACCCATTCCAATTCCCACGAAATGTGTTGCACAAGACTTATAAGCTCGGCCTCATGAGTCTACCGCCACGGGCAGCGGCAGCTCACAATCTCACAGCACACACAAACACAGCACGTCGCGAGTAGGCATACGTGCAGCGCCCTCAGGCTCACGGGCGCCGGGGCAGATTGGAGGAGGTGTCCCCATGTCAGGGCGCACTGCGTGCTGGATCCACAGCTAGTTTTGCGCCGGAAAGCAGTGGTGCATGGTGACGGCGGTGGCACGATGGTTTGAGGATCGTTGTTGGAGATGTCCTTAGTGCTCACCCTGTAAACTCTTTTTTGAGGGGAACGTTGCTGCGTTATTCAATGTCTAAGGCTCCATCCGATGCAAAGCTTCGAGCTAACACACTTTGGAGATACATAGAGCCAAGTTTTACATAACGACTTCGAACAACCTTCACTAGCTAGCACGTGTGCGACTTTATTAGCCGAACATCGCACCCATGCAACCCTAGACTCAAGAAAGGAACTAAGTAACACTTTTACATCTTGAACTAGTTGCCCATGAACAGAGAAGTCCCATTGCTCATTTCTAATCTTGCTCACCACCAGCGAGTCCGTCTCTAGTATTACCTTCTGAACATTAAGTTCTCTAACCAAGATAAGAGCCCGACGACATGCCAACAGCTCTGCCGCCTCCGCGTCATGAGTTGAAGGAAAAAAATGGCAAGAGCCCGCCAGGAACCTGCCATGGTTGTCCCTAAGAACAGCTCCTCCCCCCTGAATCATTATGTTTAGACATGGCGCCGTCAGCATTAGCCTTAACCGATCCTTCCTCTGGCTTCCTCCATCGCTCCTGGATGTTCCGCTCTTTCTGTCGAGGTACAGTCTCATGAACAGACTTCCACTCCGCAGCAAGACGTAAACCACGCGCACATATTTTCCCAGGGTCCTCTATTTTTTGTGTCTTTTGCGTCATTACGCGCCATCCATAGCTCATACCAGCATCTCAAGACTATCTCCTTTTCTTCAGTTCCTGCGTCTCCCAGCCACTCCAATAGCCAAGCCCGCATGGCCTCCAGATTATGAATCTGCTTCGGTAGGCAGGGTAGTGGTGCAGCAAGTGCCTCGCTCATACGCTTCGAGAATTCAACGGCATGTTGACACCTCCAGAACCTGTGTATAGTGTCCTCTTCCCTCGCACATACATTGCAAAACACTTCCGGTTTATCTTTCGCCGGTTAAGCTCCACACCCAACGCTAGGCCACTTTTTTTCAGTCTCCATGCATGTATTTTCATTTTATTGGGAACGTCCGTGTCCCAAAGCTGCTGCCAGCTTCTTTGGTTTGCCTTTGGGTCCGAGCAGGAGGACAGTGCCTTGCTCGAAGCCTTCAAGGTTATGCCCAGGTGATATGCCGACTGTATGGAAAACCTACCATCTTTTGTGAACTGCCATGCCCTGTAGTCCTCCGTATACGGTCCTCCCACTATGATCTTCCGAACATCAGCAGCGTCCCCAGCAGAAAATACTTGATGCGGTTTTCTGGTGTTCCAGTTTGTTCCTTGCGGACTCAGGAGATTAGCCACTTTTGTTATACCATGTACGTAGACAGTACCCAGTGGCACCATACTACCCGTCCTTGGAATCCATTGATCATGATACACATTTACTTTGGAGCCATCACCAATTCTCCATATCAGCCTGTGTGCTAATAATTCCCTACCATGCATTAAGCTCCGCCATGTGTACGAACACCCCTGTGGACAAGGTGCAGCCATTATCTCCATCTCAGGGAAGTATCTTGCTTTTAAAACTCTAGCATATAGGAAGTTTGGAACCGTGATAATCCTCCAAACTTGCTTTGCAAGGAGGGCTTGATTAGAAATCACAAAATCTCTAAACCCCATCCCGCCTTCCCGCTTCCGCGTACACATTTTGTCCCATGCTATCCAATGGACTTTCTGTTCACCTTCAGCCGCCCCCCATTAGAATTTAGCAGAGATTGATTTCAAGTTCCCGAACATCTTCTTAGAGAGCTGGAAGCAACTCATTGCAAAAGTTGGGGTAGCCTGTAACCCTGACTTCACAAGTACCTCCCTAGCAGCTTTAGATAAACCTTGTCCCTTCCATCCCCAGACCTTTGATCTTGATGATTCCCTCACATTTTTAAAGCTTCCATCTTTTGACCTCCCCATTGTTATAGGTAGTTCTAGATATTTCTCACTTGACGTCTCAGAACTTATACCAATTATCTGTTTGAGGTCCTCCTTACTCTCTTCCGTACACCCCTTGCCAAACAAAATGGAAGACTTTTGTAGGTTCACCTTTTGACCAGATGCCTCCTCATACACCTGTAGAATCTGACGTAAACCAGTGAGGTTATTTGAGGAAGCCTTCAGAAACACAATACTGTCATCGGCAAATAGGAGATGTGTCATGTTGGGGCCAGTGCGCCCAAAAGACACCCTCTGTAATTCCTTTTCCTGCTGTGCCAGCTTAAGTAAAGCTGAGAAACCATCGACAACAGCCTTGGAAGTAGCAGAACTATCCAAGGGAATCCAACGAAAATAATGCGCGCGCACGGAAACAAAAATCGCAATCTATGGTTTATTATCGGGGTTGCTAGTTCTCGTGTAGACACACCCATTTACATGACTCAGACCTGCACGCAATACATATTTTCACACAACTCAGATCTGTACGTATGTGCAAGCCTCGATCATGTCTCCCACCACCTCACTGATGATCCATATCGCGCACGCCACTAATTGCGCTGATGCAGATGCCATGGTACACGGACGTACCGGCCGTACTAGCTGGAGCAGCTCAGCAGCATAGATATCTCCAAACGAAGATGATGTGCGTACGCGCATGATCCAAGCAGCTCCTGCCTCCCACTCGTACACATACGGCCGGACGCAGCCTGGTGAATGGGCATGGATCCCCGCTACGTGCTCACGGCTCACGGGCGCGGCTAGCTAGCTCCAGCACGGGACAAGTTGGAGGTGTCACCATGTCAGGGCGCAGGGCCGTAGCCTACGCGCGCGGGCGCAGTGTCCGCTGACGGTTGCCAAATACAGCTGCGCCGCGTTGTGGATCGGCGGCGTGTGCCGCGCGGTCACGAGTAACACACGGTTTTGCCCACGAAACAGCGGCACACGGTGTCCCGCGGCTGCCGCTTAGAACAACTTCAATCGGGTGACCTAAACAAATGTGTGGTTTGTCTGCTTTTTGTCTGTTTGAATTTGTCAAGTGAACAGGCACATCCGCTTTTTTATATGGATCGGCTGAAGCGCCCAACGAGAGGCGACCCAAATTCACGTGCGTAAAAAAGAAAATGATACACACATGGCACAAATAACCCTAATACGAACTTAATTTATCATAACTGGACGATCAAGCGCCGATCAAAGTCCACTTCAAACTTAATTAAACATCGAAAAAGTCCAAAACAAACATTTATCTTGTAGGCGAAAGCTAAATTAAACCATAAACTTTTAATCCCGGAAATCAGCACACCGAACTATTTGATCCCGGTTTATATTTTAAACCTTGAGGGAGTTCAACCGGTATTCGCCGACGTGGCAAGTGTTGACTGGATGGCTGGACATTAGGACTAAACGGTCGGCCCATTAGCACAGTTGCTCGCGTGTACTATTCTTTTTTTTATTATTTTCATTTTCTTTCTTTTATATTTTTGTAATGGTCATACATTCTTTTGTATTTTCGTATTGAAAATAAATATTTTTTAAAACTACAAGAACCCACTTGTCTTCTAGTAGGAGGGACAAAAAATACTAGTGATTATATATTCGTGAGCTGTCTTCCTTTAGCAGCAGACAAGAAATACTAGTGATTATATATTCCTGAGCTTGAGAGGACTCGAAATTCGTGACCTCACACTCGCGGCGGCTGGAACTATCAAACCGCCCTCAAGGCTGCTTGTGATAGAAGCGGTTTTTTTTTGCGGGTGTAGCGATAGAAGCGTTCATATATGAAATCATTTTTGAAACAAAACATTTGTTGAAAAAAATGTGAACAATACAGAATATATATTTTTAAACACAAATACGAAATTCTAAAAATACATTTTAAAAATTGTGAGACGGTAACATTTTGCCAAGTACACTATTTACATTCTATAAAACTATATGAACATTTTTTTTCACATTGTTTAAACATTAAAAAACAGATTTCAATATTTGTTCCCTTTTTTTTAAAAAAAGTCTTTACGTTTCAAATAGTGTTCACTTTTCCAAAATTGATTGTGTTTTAAAAAAAATCATTATTTTTAAAACTATTCAGAATTTGCGAAACTGTTCGCACTTTTAAAAAAATCTGATATTTCAAAAATAGTTTGGACCCGAGCGTTTTCAATATTTGTTTGCCCTTAAGAAAATTCAAATCTCAAGGCTACTGTATGTGGTTAAATACTTTGGGCCTCTCATCATAGCAATAACAACCAATGTTTCTAGTGGTTAGCGGGGAGGAACTTAGAGTTTTACTTTTTTCAGTATTTTTATTACTTTGCCTGTTATGAAAAAGCAAAGTTAAAAGCTTCGCGTATGTTGGGCCGGCCCAGTCGCGACCGCAGTCAACGATCTTGGGATTTGATCTGCCACGCCGACAATCCCTGTTTGGGAACACTCTCAAGGTTTGATTTAGCTTCCGCGTACAAGTTTAAGGTTTGTTTTGGATTTTTCCCATTAAACAATAATAAAAACTAAAAAAAATTGGCGCCCGCACGTGGCCCTAGACATCAGCATTGCCCTTGCCCTTGCCGACGTCATCGCCGCCGGTGAGGTCGATGAAGTCAGGAGGCGGCCCAGCCCAGCCGAAGGCGGCTTGATAGGCCGCCATGGCTGCATCTTCAGGCATCTTCTACGGCGGAGGCAATGCGGCGACGCAGGCGCACTCCTCCTCCTCCTGCTCCCTGTGCATGCGCCGCTCGCCGTCGGTGCGCTCCTCCACCAGCTTACGCTGCCGCCAGTGCTCTAGGTACATGGCCTCCTGCGCCGGTGTGGCACCAAGCCAAACGGGGGGGGGGGGGCGTGCTGATCCACTCCTGCAGCTGGCCGGTCCACACATATCGCTCGGCGTGCTCGGGCGCTGGTGTCGTCTGGGTTAGCGACGGCGGCACCACGCAGTCACCGGCTGCAGAGAGGGCCATGGCCTCCACCATCACTGCCTGGTAGGCGGCCTCCTCCACTTCGGCCGCTTCGGCCTTCCGTCATTCCTTTTGATGGAGTTGGCGAAGTCCTCTGCCAACGCTGCCTGGTAGGCAGCCTCTGCCTCCTCCTCGCCCGGCTTGACGATGGGGGGAGGCATGTAGGATCGAAAGTATGTCTAGAGGGGGGTGATTAGACTACTTGACCAAATAAAAATCTGGCCTTTTCCCAATTTTAAGTCTTGGCAGATTTTAACAACTTAGCACAAGTCAAGTAATTAACCTACACATGCAATTTTAAGAGTATAGCAGCGGAATGTAAAACAATTGCATATGAAGGTAAATGGAGGAGTTTGAGGGAGCAAACGCAATGTAGACACGGAGATTTTTGGCGTGGTTCCGATAGGTGGTGCAATCGTACATCCACGTTGATGGAGACTTCAACCCACGAAGACTAACGGTTGCGCGAGTCCACAGAGGGCTCCACCCATGAAGGATCCAAGAAGAAGCAACCTTGTCTATCCCACCATGGCTATCGCCCATGAAGGACTTGCCTCACTAGGGTAGATCTTCACGAAGTAGGCGATCTCCTTGCGCGTACAAACTCCTTGGTTCAACTTCACAATGTTGACGGAGGCTCCCAAGTGACACCTAGCCAATCTAGGAGACACCGCTCTCCAAAAGGTAATAGATGGTGTGTTGATGATGAACTCCTTGCTCTTGTGCTTCAAATGATAGTCTCCCCAACACTCAGCTCTCTCTCATAGGATTGGATTTGGTGGAAAGAGGGTTTGAGTGGAAAGCAACTTAGGGAAGGCTAGAGATCAAGATTTATGTGGTTGGAATGGAATATCTTGACCTCAACACAAGTGTAGGTGGTTCTCTCTCAGAAAATGTATGTTGGAAGTGTAGGCATGTTCTGTGGGACCGAATCATGAAACTCGGTCAGATCGATTTAGTTCAAAATGTGAACGTTAGGATTTTCAGTGGGACCGACATGTCAACTCGGTGGAACCGATTCCATTAGGGTTAGGGCATAACGTAATCTCGGTGAGACCGATTACACAAACTCGGTGGGACCGAGTTTGGTAATAGGCAAACAGAGAGTTGGTCAGGCAAACTCGATGGAATCGATTCTCTCATCTCGGTTAGACTGAAACGTTATGGAGGAGAAACAGAGAGTTTGCATTCCAATCTCGGTGGGACCGATCGCTCATCTCGGTTGGACCAAAATGTTACGAAGGGAAACAGAGAGGTTCCAATCCCATCTCGGTGAGACCGAGATCCCTATCGGTGTGACCGAAATGACTAGGGTTTGTGGCAGTGGCTATGTCAAGTGAACTCGGTGGCGCCGGGTAGGAAATTTCAGTGGGGCCGAGTTTGACTTTTGGTTTCGGACATATGTGGATATGAGAAAGTAGTTGAGGGTTTTGGAGCATATCACTAAGCATTTTGATCAAAAGTAACTCATTAAGCAACACCTCATCCCCTTTTAATAGTATTGGCTTTTCCTATGGACTCAATGTGATCTTGGATCACCAAAAGTAAAATGTAGAGTCTTGAGCTTGAGCCAACATGTGTTCTTAGTATTTTGAGGGGTCCACTTTCTAATCCATGCCATGCCAAACATTGAGCTTTCCTGAAATATTTATCTTGAAATAGCATTAGCTCAATGGGCTATATGTTGTTAGGAATTACCAAAACCACCCAGGGATAGTTGCACTTTCAATCTCCCCCTTTTTGGTAATTGATGACAACATATAGATCAAAGCTTCGACAGATGATAATAAGATTGAAAAACATCGTCACTTTGAGAAGTATGTGATAAGCAAGAACTCCCCTTAAATTTGTGCATTATTTAAAATTTGCTTTTGAATGCAAATGCACAATCGATTAGGATCATGGGTTACTCTTCCATGTCACATACATTTTGGTGGAGCGCTCAAAATGATAGAAATTAAAAGCATGCACTCATCACCAAGCAAGTGAATGATCATATATGGATATAAAAGATAGTATCATCTAAACAAGCATTAAGGTAGCAAATGATCAATCACATGATCACACAAGTATCTCACACAAGGACATAAAGTATCTCACACAATAAAAATTTCAACCAAAGGCAAAGACACAAAACACTCTCTCGAAGTCTATGATCTATACATATTTCTTCCCCTTGGCAACAAGTTACCAAAAAATTCAAATATGCATAGTGCTATGCGTCTCTCAGGCTTGATCTTCGGGTGGTGGTGTAGAGAGAACTCCAAGGACGAAGGCATCTATTGATGTAGTTGGAGCTGGTGGAGTGGCCTCTAGGGGTGGCCCTGGAGCTATAGCTGCTGGTGCTGATGTTGTAGCTCTAGAATCTGTCACTGGCTCGGCAGCAGACCTCTGACTCCTTGGCACTCGCTGAAATGCATCTGTGGTTGCCTTGCCTCTCTTATCTTCTGCTTCCTCCTGAAGCTACTCAACTGCTGTTTGAATCTCAGTTACCTTCAGATCAAGATCATAAATTTTGGTTTATATGATCCTCTCCAAGCTCTCTTGGTTTTGAGTTAGGGTGGCCAAGCCCTTCTCAATCCTCAGTGTAGACTGGATCAGATATGCAAGTTGATCTTGCTTGCTCTTCAGGAAAACTTGAGATGCCTCTTCAACACTTGGCATCTTGGCAGCTTTCTCAGCCTTTGCTTTGGCTCTCTTCTCATGTTCTTGAACTGATGATGGTTCCTCCTCATTCATCACAATAGTATTATCTTCAAAATCAGGATACAGGGGTAGATGCTCCTTATCCAGTAGATATGTTCTTGTGCCCATCTTGGAGTTAATGAGCTCCTGAATGTGTGGAGCATACCTACAGCTTCTCTTCTGGTCAGCAGCAGTCTTCTTGATTGTCTCTACAACCAGACTCATGACCTTGAACTTCTGAGGGATATCAAAAAGCTATAGCAGGTTGATAGAGTGCCCTCTGATCATCTTGTGATCTCCTGACTTGGATAGCAGAGTGTGCCTTAGGATCCAGTTGATAGTAGGCAGACCAGACAACAAGAAGTGTATAGATCCAAGCTTGTGAGTCTCCAAAGCTTTATCTGAGATCTCCTTGTACATGTTAGCCATAGTGTTGTGGTCCTTCTTCTTCTTGGCATACACATCCAAGTCATCTTCATGTTCTTCTGGGGGCATTTATCAATTTTTTCCATTCTTCAACCATGGATTGGTACCTAGTACCATCTGACATCCATATGATCTTCCCACCTGGGTGAAAGTGAGCAGTGGAGTAAAACTGCACGATCAGCTCATCATTCCATTTTCTGAACTTCTGTCCAACAAACTCATCTACTCCACATGCTTTGAAGCTGTCATAAACTCCTGGAAAGTGATCTTCATTCTCCTGGATGTATTCCCAATCAACCCATCTCATGTCGCAGACAATGGGCTTCTTGTCAAGCAAAATAGTTTCATCAAAGTCTTGTTGTTCCTTTGTATGAAACCGGTAGTCAACTGCCGTCCTCCTCCTCACAGCATAAGGATCAGACTCTCTCCACAATCTCATTCCTGAATCTTTCCTGATGTGCATGTTCTCAGCGACTGGATAAGCATCATTGTGGTCTAGAACCTTGGGCTTCAATTTTCTCAAAATAAAAGACTCATCATCTTCTTCTTCAGCATGAGGCACTGGGCCTTCTTCTTTTCCTCAGCAGGCATACTTCTGGTGTTCCTCTTGGGCTTACTTGGATTCTGAGCTAGAGCTTTGGGAGCTGTCTTGGGCTTTGATGGAGAAGCCCCTGGCTTTATAGCATCTCCCATAAGCTTCTGAGCTTTGGGTGCTGGTGCAGCATCCTCTTCCTCTTCCTCTTCTTCAGAGGGATCTCTCATCATGGAGGGCTTGCCAATGACTCGGGCAATGGTCTTCTTGACCCTCTCCTTCCTTTTCTTGCCTTCTCCACCTTCTTTGGGTTCAAGAGTGAACTACATTGTCTCTTGAGTAGAGACTTGATACGTCTCCAACGTATCTATAATTTTTGATTGCTCCATGCTATATTATCTACTGTTTTGGACTATGTTGGGCTTTATTTTCCACTTTTATATTATTTTTGGGACTAACCTATTAACCGGAGGCCCAGCCCAAAATTGCTGTTTTTTGCCTATTTCAGTGTTTCGAAGAAACAGAATATCAAACGGAGTCCAAACAGAAAAATCCTTTTTGGAACGTGATTTTGTTCTTGGATAAGACCCAGGAGACTTGGACCCTACTCCAAGAAGTACGTGAGGCGGTCATGAGGGTGGGGGGCGCCCCCCCCCTAGGGCATGCCCCCTGCCTCGTGGGCCCCTCGGTGCTCCACCGACGTACTCCTTCCTCCTATGTATACCCACGTACCCCCAAACGATCAGAACAGGAGCCAAAAACCTAATTCCACCGCCGTAACTTTCTGTATCCACGAGATCCCATCTTGGGGCCTGTTCCGGAGCTCCGCCGGAAGAGGGTCGTCATCACGGAGGGCTTCTACATCATCATAGCCTCTCCGATGAAGTGTGAGTAGTTTACTTCAGACCTTCGGGTCCATAGTTAGTAGCTAGATGGCTTATTCTCTCTTTTTGGATCTCAATACAAAGTTCTCCCCCTCTCTCGTGGAGATTTATTCGATGTAATCTTCTTTTTGCAGTGTGTTTATTGAGACCGATGAATTGTGGGTTTATGATCAAGTCTATCTATGAATAATATTTGAATCTTCTCTGAATTATTTTATGTATGATTGGTTATCTTTGCAAGTCTCTTCGAATTATCCGTTTGGTTTGGCCAACTAGATTGGTAGTTCTTGCCATGGGAGAAGTGCTTAGCTTTGGGTCCGATCTTGCGGTGTTCTTTCCCAGTGACAGAAGGGGTAGCAAGACACGTATTGTATCGTTGCCATCGAGGATAACAAGATGGGGTTTATTTCATATTGCATGAATTTATCTCTCTACATCATGTCATCTTGCTTAAAGCGTTACTCTATTTTTAACTTAATACTCTAGATGCATGCTGGATAGCGGTCGATGAGTGGAGTAATAGTAGTGGATGTAGAATCGTTTCGATCTACTTGTCACGGACGTGATGCCTATATACATGATCATGCCTAGATATTCTCATAACTATGATCAATTCTATCAATTGCTCAACAGTAATTTGTTCACCCACCGTAGAAAACTTATGCTCTCGAGAGAAGCCACTAGTGAAACCTATGGCCCCCGGGTCTATTCTCATCATATCAATCTCCATCACTTTAATCTTGTTTTGTTTTTACTTTGCCTTTTACTTTTCACTTTGCATCTTTATATGAAAAATACCAAAAATATTATCTATCGGATCTCACTTCCGTAAGTGACCGTGAAGGGATTGACAACCCCTAATCGCGTTGGTTGCGTTGAGCTCTTTGTGTTGTGTAGATACGGGGGACTTGCGCGTGGCCTCCTACTGGATTGATACCTTGGTTCTCAAAAACTAAGGGAAATACTTACGCTACTCTGCTGCATCATCCCTTCCTCTTCGGGGAAAACCAAGGCAAGCTCAAGACGTAGAAAGAAGGATTTCTGGCGCCGTTGCCGGGGAGGTTCGCGCAAGTCAAGATTTGACTCCCGACAACGAGCCATTTCTGGCGCCGTTGCCTGGGAGTCTACGCAAAAAGTCAACATACCAAGTACCCATCACAATGCCTATCTCCCGCATTACATTATTTGCCATTTGCCTCTTGTTTTCCTCTCCCCCAATTCACCTTGCCGTTTTATTCGCCCTCTCTCTCCCTATCCTCCCTCTCTATTTTCCTCTTTTTGCCCATTTGCTTTTGTTTGCTCGTGTCTTAGATTGCTTGTTTGTCGCGATGGCTCAAGATACTACCAAATTGTGTGACTTCACCAATACCAACAATAATGATTTTCTTAGCACTCCGATTGCTCGTCTTGCCAATACTGAATCTTGTGAAATCAATACTGCTTTGTTGAATCTTGTTATGAAAGATCAATTCGCCGGCCTTCCTAGTGAAGATGCCGCTACTCATCTGAATAGCTTCGTTGATTTATGTGATATGCAAAAGAAAAAAGACGTCGATAATGATGTCGTTAAATTGAAGCTATTTCCTTTTTCGCTTAGAGATCGTGCTAAAGCTTGGTTTTCGTCCTTGCCTAAAAATGGTATTGATTCTTGGAACAAGTGCAAAGATGCTTTTATCTCTAAGTATTTTCCTCCCGCTAAGATCATCTCTCTTAGAAACGATATTATGAATTTTAAGCAACTTGATCATGAACATGTTGCACAAGCTTGGGAGAGAATGAAATTAATGATACGTAATTGCCCTACTCATGGTTTAAATTTGTGGATGATTATACAAATTTTTTATGCCGGATTGAATTTTGCTTCTAGAAATCTTTTAGATTCGGCCGCGGGAGGCACTTTTATGGAAATCACTTTAGGAGATGCTACTAAACTCCTAGATAATATTATGGTTAATTATTCTCAATGGCATATTGAAAGATCTTCTAATAAAAAAGTGCATGCGATAGAAGAAATCAATGTTTTGAGTGGAAAGATGGATGAACTTATGAAATTATTTTCTACTAAGAGTGTTTCTTCTGATCCTAATGATATGCCTTTGTCTACCTTGATTGAGAATAACAATGAATCTATGGATGTGAATTTTGTTGGTAGGAATAATTTTGGTAACAACGCTTATAGAGGGAATTTTAATCCTATGCCTTATCCTAGTAATCCTTCTAATAATTATGGGAATTCCTACCACAACTCTTATGGAAATTATAATAAGATGCCCTCTGATTTTGAATCTAATATTAAAGAATTTATTTCTTCACAAAAGAATTTTAATGCTATGATTGAAGAAAAATTTCTTAAGATTGATCATTTGGCTAGGAACGTTGATAGAATTGCTCTTGATGTTGATGCTTTGAAACTTAGATCTATTCCACCTAAGCATGATATTAATGAGTCTCTAAAAGCCATGAGAATTTCAATTGATGAGTGTAAAGAAAGAACCGCTAGGATGCGTGCTTCCAAAGATGCCTTTATTAAAGCGCGTTCTTCTAATTCTTATGAAAATCAAGATGAAGATCTAAAAGTTATTGATGTGTCCCCTATCAAATCTTTGTTTTGCAATATGAATCTTGATGAAACTGAATATGATCTTCCTTTACCTAGAAGGCGTTCCAAAAATTCGGAGTATTTAGATCTTTATGATGAAATTGACGAAAGTGGGATTGAAAGAAATAAAAATTTAGATGTTGCTAAACCCACTATATTGGATTTCAAGGAATTTAATTATGAAAGTTGCTCTTTGATTGATTGTATTTCCTTGTTGCAATCCGTGCTAAATTCTCTGCATGCTTATAGTCAAAAGAAAGCCTTCACCAAACATATTGTTGATGCCTTGATGCAATCTTATGAAGAAAAACTTGAGTTGAAAGTCTCTATCCCTAGAAAACTATATGATGAGTGGGAACCAACTATAAAAATTAAAATTAAAGATCATGAGTTTTATGCTTTGTGTGATTTGGGTGCTTGTGTCTCCACTATCCCCAAAACCTTGTGTGATTTGCTAGATTTCCGTGATCTTGATGATTGCTCTCTAAACTTGCATCTTGCGGATTCCACTATTAAGAAACCTATGGGAAGAATTAATGATGTTATTATTGTTGCAAATAGGAATTATGTGCCCGTAGATTTCGTTGTTCTTGATATAGATTGCAATCCTTCTTGCGCTATTATTCTTGGTAGACCTTTCCTTAGAACGGTTGGTGCGATTATTGATATGAAGGAAGGCAATATTAGATTCCAATTTACATTAAAAAAAGGGCATGTAACACTTTCCAAGAAAGAAAATAAAATTTCCATATGAAACCATCATGAGAGCCACTTATGGATTGCCTTCCAAAGATGGCAATACCTAGATCTATCCTCGCTTTTATGCCTAGCTAGGGGCGTTAAACGATAGCGCTTGTTGGGAGGCAACCCAATTTTATTTTTTATTTTTTGTGTTTTTCTTCTGTTAGGGAATAAATAACCCATCTACCCTCTGTTTGGATGTGGTTTTGTGTTTTAATTAGTGTTTGTGCCAAGCTAGACCTATTGGATCTTCTTGGATGATAGTTATTTGATCTTGCTGTAATTTCCAGAAACTTTGCGTTCAGTGCCCGAATTACTAAAAATCATCAGAACGTGATAAAATACTGATTCCAATTGCTTCTGATCAATAAACAAATTATCTAGGTCTTCTAATTTTGTTAGATGTTTTGGAGTTACAGAAGTTTCCGTTAGTTACAGATTACTACAGACTGTTCTGTTTTTGACAGATTCTGTTTTTCGTGTGTAGTTTGCTTATTTTGATGAATCTATGGTTAGTAAAATAGTTTATAATCCATAGAGAAGTTGGAATACAGTAGGTTTAACACCAAAATAAATAAATAATGAGTTCATTACATTACCTTGAAGTGGTCTTTTGTTTTCTTTCTCTAATGGAGCTCACGAGATTTCTATTGAGTTTTGTGTTGTGAAGTTTTCAAGTTTTGGGTGAGTTCTTTTGATGGATTATGGAACAAGGAGTGGAAAGATCCTAAGCTTGGGGATGCCCATGGCACCCCCAAGATAATCCAAGGACACCAAAAAGTCAAAGCTTGGGGATGCCCCGGAAGGCATCCCCTCTTTCGTCCACTTCCATCGGTAATTTACTTGGAGCTATATTTTTATTCACCAACATGATATGTGTTTTGCTTGGAGCGTCTTGTATTATTTGTGTCTTTGTTTGTTAGTGTGCCACAATCATCCTTGCTGTACACACCTTTTGAGAGAGTCGTCTATGAATTAAAATTTGATAGAATACTCTATGTGCTTCACTTATATCTTTTGAGCTATGTAGTTTTGCTCTACGTGCTTCACTTATATCTTTTGAGCGTTATAATTTTGCTCTATGTGCTTCACTTAGATCTTTTAGAGCACGGTGGTGGTTTTTTTTAAAGAAACTATTGATCTCTCATGCTTCACTTAAATTATTTTGAGAGTCTTAATAGCATGGTAATTTGCTTAATATAAATATGCTTGGTGTTCAAGATATGTGAAATTTTCTTTTGAGTGCGTTGAATACTAAGAGAAGATTGAAGCATGATAATTGTTTTGAGATATGGAGGTGATAATATTAGAGTTATGGTAGTTTAGTACTTGTGAATTTAAAGAATACTTGTGTTAAAGTTCGTGATTCCCGTAGCATGCACGTATGGTGAACCGTTATGTGATGAAGTCGGAGCATAACTTATTTATTGATTGTCTTCCTTATGAGTGGTGTTCGGGGACGAGCGATGGTCTTTTCCTACCAATCTACCCCCTAGGAGCATGCACGTAATACTTTGCTTTGATAACTTCTAGATTTTTGCAATAAGTATATGAGTTCTTTATGACTAATGTTGAGTCCATGGATTATATGCACTTTTTCCCATCCTTCCACCATTGCTAGCCTCTCTAATACCGCGCATCTTTCGTCGGTATCATACACCCACCATATACCTTCCTCAAAACAGCCACCATACCTACCTATCATGGCATCTCCATAGCCATTCCGAGATATATTGCCATGCAACTTTCCACCGTTCCGTTTATTATGACACGCTCCATCATTGTTATATAGCTAGCATGATCATGTAGTTGACATCGTATTTGTGGCAAAGCCACCATTCATAATTCTTTCATACATGTCACTCTTGATTCATTGCATATCCCGGTACACCGCCCGAGGCATTCATATAGAGTCATATTTGTTCTAAGTATCGAGTTGTAATTGTTGAGTTGTAAGAAAAATAAAAGTGTGATGATCATCATTTTCTAGAGCATTGTCCCAAGTGAGGACAGGATGATGGAGACTATGATTCCCCCATAAGTCGGGATGAGACTCCGGACGAAAAAAAGAGGCCATAAAAAAAGAAAAGGCCCAAATAAAAAAATGAGAGAAAAAGAGAGAAGGGACAATGTTACTATCCTTTTACCACACTTGTGCTTCAAAGTAGCACCATGATCTTCATGATAGAGAGTCTCGTTATGTCACTTTCATATACTAGTGGGAATTTTTCATTATAGAACTTGGCTTGTATATTCCAATGATGGGCTTCCTCACATTGCCCTAGGTCTTCGTGAGCAAGCGAGTTGGATGCACACCCACTTAGATTCTTTTGATGAGCTTTCATATACTTATAGCTCTAGTGCATCCGTTGCATGGCAATCCCTACTCACTCACATTGATATCTCTTGATGGGCATCTCCATAGCCCGTTGATACGCCTAGTTGATGTGAGACTATCTTCCCCTCTTTTTGTCTTCTCCACAACCACCCTTCTATTCCACATAGTGCTATGTCCATGGCTCACGCTCATGTATTGCGTGAAGATTGAAAAAGTTTTGAAAAAGTTAGAGTATGAAACAATTGCTTGGCTTGTCATCGGGGTTGTGCATGATTTAAATACTTTGTGTGGTGAAGATAGAGCATAGCCAGACTATATGATTTCGAAGGGATAACTTTCTTTGTCCATGTTATTTTGAGAAGACATAATTACTTTATTAGTATGCTTGAAGTGTTATTATTCTTTATGTCAATATGAACTTTTGTCTTGAATCTTTCTAATCTGAATATCCATACCACAATTAAGAAATTTTGCGTTGAAATTATGCCAAGTAGCACTCCGCATCAAAAATTCTCTTTTTATCATTTACCTACTCGAGGACGAGTAGGAATTAAGCTTGGGGATGCCTGATACGTCTCCAACGTATCTATAATTTTTGATTGCTCCATGCTATATTATCTACTGTTTTGGACTATATTGGGCTTTATTTTCCACTTTTATATTATTTTTGGGACTAACCTATTAACCGGAGGCCCAACCCAGAATTGTTGTTTTTTTGCCTATTTCAGTGTTTCGGAGAAACAGAATATCAAAGGAGTCCAAACAGAAAAAAAATCCTTTTTGGAACGTGATTTTCTTCTCGGATAAGACCCAGGAGACTTGGACCCGACTCCAAGAAGTACTGGAGGCAGTCACGAGGGTGGCCCCCCCCTAGGGCGCGCCCCTTGCCTCGTGGGCCCCTCGGTGCTCCACCGACGTACTCCTTCCTCCTATATATACCCACATACCCCCAAACGATCAGAACAAGAGCCAAAAACCTAATTCCACCGCCGCAACTTTCTGTATCCATGAGATCCCATCTTGGGGCCTGTTCCGGAGCTCCGCCAGAAGAGGGCCGTCATCACGGAGGGCTTATACATCATCATAGCCTCTCCGATGAAGTGTGAGTAGTTTACTTCAGACCTTCGGGTCCATAGTTAGTAGCTAGATGGCTTCTTCTCTCTTTTTGGATCTCAATACAAAGTTCTCCCCCTCTCGTGGAGATCTATTCGATGTAATCTTGTTTTTGCGGTGTGTTTGTTGAGACCGATGAATTGTGGGTTTATGATCAAGTCTATCTATGAATAATATTTGAATCTTCTCTGAATTCTTTTATGCATGATTAGTTATCTTTGCAAGTCTCTTCGAATTATCCTTTTGGTTTGGCCAACTAGATTGGTAGCTATTGCCATGGGAGAAGTGCTTAGCTTTGGGTTCGATCCTGCGGTGTTCTTTCCCAGTGATAGAAGGGGGAGCAAGACACGTATTGTATCGTTGCCATCGAGGATAACAAGATGGGGTTTATTTCATATTGCATGAATTTGTCTCTCTACATCATGTCATCTTGCTTAAAGCGTTACTCTGTTTTTAACTTAATACTCGAGATGCATGCTGGATAGCGGTCGATGAGTGGAGTAATAGTAGTAGATGCAGAATCATTTCGATCTACTTGTCACGGACGTGATGCCTATATACATGATCATGCCTAGATATTCTCATAACTATGCTCAATTCTGTCAATTGCTCAACAGTAATTTGTTCACCCACCGTAGAAAACTTATGCTCTCGAGAGAAGCCACTAGTGAAACCTATGGCCCCTGGGTCTATTCTCATCATATCAATCTCCATCGCTTTAATCTTGTTTTGTTTTTACTTTGCATTTTACTTTTCACTTTGCATGTTTATATCAAAAATACCAAAAATATTATCTATCGGATCTCACTTCCATAAGTGACCGTGAAGGGATTGACAACCCCTAATCGCGTTGGTTGCGTTGAGCTCTTTGTGTTGTGTAGGTACGAGGGACTTGCGCGTGGCCTCCTACTAGATTGATACATTGGTTCTCAAAAACTGAGGGAAATACTTACGCTACTCTGCTGCATCATCCCTTCCTCTTCGGGGAAAACCAACGCAAGCTCAAGATGTAGCAAGGCTATCGCCTTAGACATAGGAATTCTCTTTGCTGGAGCCTTCTTATTCATTCCTGGCTTAACTGTAGCAGCTATGCCATACTCCTTTTTCAGCACCTTCTTCTTGGAGCTTACTTCCTCCTTAGTGGCAACATAATTCTCATCCTCAGATTCTGAGGTTCTCTTCTTCCTAGATCTGGTGGCTGCCTTTGGCAAGTTTCTGGGAGTGCTCCTGCTGCCATCATCAGTAGTGCTCGAGGGATCTGAACCCTCACTCAGCTACACATGTTCCTCATACCTGTTCTGACTGTCACTCTGATCAGACATCTCTGCAAACTTACTGACAGCAGATCCTGTGAATAGATGTAGATGAGATAGAGTGGATGTGCATCACAAAGTGCAGAGTTTTTTTTGCAAAACAGATGACTTAAAAACTTAGTTTTAGTTCTCCACAGAAAGCATTTCAGAGCTATCGATTTGTAAACTCGGTGATACCGAAGCAGCTTTTGGAACCTAAACTAGTGAACTCGGTCAGACCGAGTCACAGTTTGGTGGCACCGAGACTGCTAGGGTTTCACAGAGAATCAAACTCGGTCACATCGATTTGCAGTTTTCGGTCAGACCGAAAATTGCAAGTTCTATGGCCTATGCCAAATTGGTGAGACCGATTTCTACAACTCGGTCGGTCTGAGATGAGTTCGGCAGAGACCTAACCCTAAATTTTCAAATCAAATCTAACCTAAAGGATTTTTTCAGTGGATAGAGTGTTTGCATACGTGGTAAGGATCATGGCAAAATAATGTGCTATGAATCAGAGGTAAAAGAATAGCACAAGGGTCGAATCCATACCTTAGTTCGGCGGGAGTTCGCTACGGTGACAACGGCGGAGCAGATTTCCATTGACGGCGATGGAAACCAGCGGTGGGAGGTCGCTGGCAGCGAGGAGACGATCCGAAGACCCGAGCAGGCAGAGCAGGACACACACGCGGGCTGAGGAGTTTGAAGAAAATTCCGAAATCTCACCCGTGGGTATATATATCCCAACCCTGTCGGTGTGACCGAGTGGAACAACTCGGTGGCACCGAGATGCAGAATCGCAAGCGGTTCCTGCAACTCGATGTGACCGAAAACTACAAATCGGTTGCACCGAGATTGAAAACCTAGATCAAATTTGTGCTCTCAGTGTGACCGAAATGGATGACTCGGTCATATCAAAATGCACAAAGAGGTTTTGGAAGTTTAAGTCTATGACGAATCGGGGACTCCGAGTGCTCCTCACACAGAGTGGTTCGAATCTGACTTGATCAAACTTGGTGATGTAGCATGAATAGAGTTTGAGACGAGAAAATCAGAGATAGCTAGAGGAAGTCCTTAGGCATTCTTGTCCATCCATTTGACAAAAGAGAAAAGGCCAAACAATCAATGCAACAAATGGATGTCCTCGAATGAGTAAAATATGCAACCAACATGCTCACACAATAAGATGGCAAATGAAATATGTGGCAAAGCATGCACAATAACAGTAGCATCTATCAAGCAATTTGGCGATGACTAGGTCATCTGAGTATATTGACTGAGGAGTCAAATGAGAACATTTGATCATAGGTCATACTCATCGTTTAAGCACAAGTGGGGTTACCACTTTTACATAATGCATTGTTGTGTTCACATCGTTAGAGTTGCTTTAGCTCAATTGATTGGAGTAAAGCTCCCCCTAGATGTGATATCCCCCCCTAGGAGGGATGAACTAACCTTGAGTTTTGTTGATGATGACTTCATGTAGGTCTTGAAGATGTCGGTGCTCAAAGTTGATGTAGATCATTCGGAGCAATCCTTTGGAGTGAGTTGCACTTTCAATACCTACACGAGTTAGTCCCACAAGGAACAAACAAGGATATCCATATACATAGAGTGATATTCACCTGAGATGATATCCATGAATGCATTAGGTTACCTTGTCCCTTGTCTTACCAACAAGAGGGTTTGTGACTCCTTGAACTAGTGCAAGATATGGAAGTTGTTTGCACTTGTCCTTGCCAAAATTATATGAATGAAGTATGTTGGCGAAGTCACCCTCAAGAACTCTCTACTTCTTCTTCTTCGGGATCCACACCATCTTGATGGGAATCCTTGGAGTTGTAGTCGTAATTGATGAAGTAGAACTTGATGTAGTCTTGGGAACCGACACTAGTAGAAAAGAGGGCTTTGGTTCAGGCCGGGTCAGCCCATTAGTCCCGGTTCAGTCTAGAACCGGGACCCATGGGGGCATTGGTCCCGGTTCGTGAGGCCAGGGGCCTGCCGGGCCTCGTGGGGGCATTGATCCCGGTTCGTCTGGCTCCTTTGGTCCCGGTTTGTGGGACGAACCGGGACCAATGGGCCTCGTTCCTGGCCCACCACCATTGGTCCTGGTTGGTGGCTTGAACCGGGACCACAGGCTTCCCTTTGACCCCGGTTCATGCCATGAACCGGGACCAATGAGGTGCCTATATATACCCCTCGCCCGCGAGCAGAGCACTCCAGTGCTCTCTTTTTCTCTGGCCGGCGAGGGGAGGGCTTTGTGGTGCTCTAGCTCACCTCCTATGCACATGAGGTGTTTGATGAAATGCCCGAGCCACACTAGTTAAGCTTTCTCCTCTCGAAGCTCGACCTCAAAGCTCCATTTTCCTCAAGATTTGTCTAGGTTTAGCGGCCCATCACGTCCCATTCCCGTCTTCACCATCGTCGATCGCCCGTGCCGATCACGTCCCATTCTTGTTCTTATCTTCTTTCTGAAAGAAAAAAAATGCTTACTTTAGATAGATACTTGTCTAATTTTCTTACTTTTATTATTGCTTGTTATTATATAGTGCGATGGTTTTGGTATCCGCCCCCGTCGGCCCTCTTTCTGGCTATGATTCGGATGTGGTATATATATTATCTTTTTATAACTATTTGTTTCATTTATTGTTGATGACAATTATGCTGACCAACGTCACATAGATTTTATTTATGTAGGAGGTAGTTGAACCAGAAATTCCAACCGACCCTATTGTTGAGAGGTTAAATTTAGTTGAAGAAGAAAACAATTACTTGAAGGAAAAAATAAAAAAAATTGAGGAGGATAAGATGATATTGGAGTTGCATGTTGCGGATGTCGTCGATGATCACAAGATCAAGATGGATGCAATGCGGTTGAAGATGAGAAAGATTAGAAAATATGCCATTCATACCGAGGCTTGGTATCATTATGCCATTGGATCAATTGTTACCTTGGTTGCGATTATGATCGCATTTGTTTTCGCATTGAAATGTTTTACATAGTTTCAATGTATGGTTTAATTAATTAGATGCTCTGGAGATCTATATGTTGTTGGATGAGAACTATGTATGTACTTTGGTTTTAATGTGATGATGAACTTCTATTAATTTGGTCACTTAATTATCTATTCATGATGTTCTGTAATGGTTTTTGACACACTTAATTATATATAATGCACGCAGATGAATCAGCAATGGATGTACGGTGACAGACACACCTCCGAGTACATTAAGGGCGTGCATGATTTTCTCGAAGTGGCTGAGGCAAACAAGTAGAATGGTTTTATGTGTTGTCCATGACCTAAATGTGGGAATACGAAGTCTTACTCTGACCGGAAAATCCTTCACACCCACCTGCTTTACAATGGTTTCATGCCACACTATAATGTTTGGACGAGGCACGGAGAAATAGGGGTTATGATGGAAGACGGCGAAGAAGAAGAGGACGATGAAAACTATATGCCTCTGAATACGGTGATGCCGCAACGGGGGAAGCTGCTGAAGATCAAGAGGAACCAGACGATGTGCCCAATGATGCTGCAACGGGAGAAGCTGCTGAAGATCATGAGGAACCAGACGATGTGCCCGATGATGTTGATCTCCGCCGGGTCATTGTCGATGCAAGGACGCAATGCAAAAGTCAAAAGGAGAAGCTGAAGTTCGATCGCATGATAGAGGATCACAAAAAAGAGATGTACCCCAATTGCGAAGATGGCAACACAAAGCTCGGTACCATACTGGAATTGCTGCAGTGGAAGGCAGAGAATGCTGTGCCGAACAAAGGATTTGAGAAGCTACTGAAAATATTGAAGAAGAAGCTTCCAAAGGATAACGAATTGCCCGACAGTACATACGCAACAAAGAAGGTCGTATGCCCTCTAGGATTGGAGGTGCAGAATATACATGCATTCCCTAATGACTGCATCCTCTACCGCGGTGCGTACAAGGATCTAAACGCATGCCCGGTATGCGGTGCATTGCGGTATAAGATCAGACGAGATGACCCTGGTGATGTTGATGGCGAGCCCCCCAGGAAGAGGGTTCCTGCGAGGGTGATGTGGTATGCTCCTATAATACCACGGTTGAAAACGTCTGTTCAGAAACGAAGAGCATGCCAAGTTGATGCGATGGCACAGTGAGGACCGCAAGAAAGACGGGAAGTTGAGAGCACCCGATGACAGGTCGCAGTGGAGAAAAATCGAGAGAAAGTACTGGCCTGAGTTTGCAAGTGACCCAAGGAACGTATGGTTTGGTTTAAGCGCGGATGGCATTAATCCTTTCGGGGAGCAGAGCAGCAATCACAGCACCTGGCCCATGACTCTATGTATGTATAACCTTCCTCCTTGGATGTGCATGAAGCGGAAGTTCATTATGATGCCAATTCTCATCCAAGGCCCTAAGCAACCCGGCAACGACATTGATGTGTTCCTAAGGCCATTAGTTGAAGAACTTTCACAGCTGTGGAATGGAAATAGTGTACGTACGTGGGATTAGCACAAACAGGAGGAATTTAACCTGCACGCGTTGCTGTTTGTAACCATCAACGATTGGCCCGCTCTCAGTAACCTTTCAGGACAGACAAACAAGGGATACCACACATGCACGCACTTTTTAGAAGAAACTGAAAGTATATACCTGGACAAATGCAGGAAGAATGTGTACTTGGGCCATCGTCGATTTCTTCCGACCAACCATCAAATGTCTAAAGAAAGGCAAGCATTTCAAAGGCGAGGCAGATCACCGGAAGAAGCCCGCCATGCGTACCGGTGATCACGTACTTGCTATGGTCAATGATTTACACGTAATCTTTGCAAAGGGTCCTGGCGGACTAGCTGTTCCGAATGATGCTGAGGGACACGCACCCATGTGGAAGAAGAAATCTATATTTTGGGACCTACCCTACTGGAAAGACCTAGAGGTCCGCTCTTCAATCGACATGATGCACGTGATGAAGAACCTTTCCGCGAACCTGCTAGGCTTCTTGGGCGTGTATGGGAAGACAAAAGATACACGTGAGGCATGGGAGGACCTCCAATGTTTGCACGAAAAAGACGGCATGCCTCCGAAGCAGTATGAAGGTCCTGCCAGCTACGCTCTTATGAAAGAAGAGAAAGAAATCTTCTTTGAATGCCTGCTCAGTATGAAGGTCACGACTGGCTTCTCGTCGAATATAAAGGGAATAATAAATATGCCAGAGAAAAAGTTCAGCAACCTAAAGTCTCATGACTGCCACGTGATTATGACGCAACTGCTTCCGGTTGCATTGAGGGGGCTTCCACCGGAAAACGTCCGATTAGCCATTGTGAAGCTATGTGCATTCCTCAATGCAATCTCTCAAAAGGTGATCAATCCATAAATCGTACCAAGGCTAAGGAGTGATGTGGTGCAATGTCTTGTCAGTTTCGAGCTGGTGTTCCCACCATCCTTCAATATCATGACGCACGTCCTAGTTCATCTAGTCGACGAGATTGTCATTCTGGGGCCCGTATTTCTACACAATATGTTCCCCTCTGAGAGGTTCATGGGAGTCCTAAAGAAATATGTCCGTAACCGCGCTAGGCCAGAAGGAAGCATCTCCATGGGCCATCAAACTGAGGATGTCATTGGGTTTTGTGTTGACTTCATTCCTGGCCTTAAGAAGACAGGTCTCCCTAAATCGCGGTATGAGGGGATACTGACTGGAAAAGGCACGCTGGGAGGGGACTCAATAATATGCAGGGACGGATATTCTTGGTCTCAAGCACACTACACAGTTCTACATAACTCTACCTTGGTGACCCCGTATGTCGATGAACACAAGAACAGTCTGCGCTCCAAACACCCGGAGCAGTGCGACGACTGGATTACATGTGAACACATCAGGACTTTCAGCAGTTGATTGGAAACACGTCTCAGAGGTGACAACACTGTTTGTGATGAGCTGTACTTGTTGTCCAGGGGACCATCTTTGACTGTATTGACTTACAAAGGATACGAGATAAATGGGAATACATTTTACACGATCGCCCAAGATCAAAAGAGCACCAACCAAAACAGCGGTGTCCGCTTTGATGCAGCAACCGAAAGGGGAAAGGACACATATTATGGTCACATAGCGGACATATGGGAACTTGACTACGGACATGATTTTAAGGTCCCTTTGTTTAAGTGCAAATTGGTCAATCTTTCAGGAGGCGGGGTACAGGTAGACCCATAGTACATAATGACAACAGTGGATCTGAAAAATCTTGGGTACACTGACGAACCGTTCGTCCTAGCCAATAATGTGGCATAGGTTAACTATGTGAAGGACATGTCTACCAAACCGAGAAAAAGAAAAGATAAGGAAGCGAATACATCATACGATGAGCCAAAGCGCCATAGAGTTCTTTCAGGGAAAAGGGACATCGTGGGAGTGGAGGGCAAGACAGACATGTCTGAAGATTATGAAAAGTTTCATGAAATTCCTCCCTTCAAACTCAAGGCTGACCCAAGCATCCTGATAAACGATGAAGATTATCCATGGTTACGGCGCAATAAGCAAATGACACAAGCGAAGAAAAAGTGAAGATTTTCTCCCGCAACTATTATGATGATACCATGCCAACTTTGTAACAGACGAGTATGATACCATTGTCCGTTTTGTACATGCACATGCTATGTGGGTGAAATTATGATACCATGCCAACTTTCAACTTTTTCAGAGTTCATTTGAAATGCTTTAATGTCTTAGGGTTCGGCCCTCATAATACCATTATTCAAATTTTAACTATTCAAATTTGAAAACTAATGGCACTAACGGAAAGTTTATAATTTTTGTGACCTAAAAGAAAAATAATTAAAATAAACTTTAATAAAATAAACAAAAATAAAAACAATAAGTATTTTGTTGTAAGTAGAAACAAAATAAAATAAATAAAGGAACAAAGAAAACAAAAAAAGTGCCACCTACTGGGCCCGCACGGCCTGAATACAACTAGAAACCCTACCGTGGGCCAGGATTTAGGCCCGTAGGTGGCCCAATAGGCCCATAGGCACACAACGGATGGTTAGGACCGAAAGCCTACAATTGAGAGGAGCTCGAGAGGGTGGGCGCAGCAGCGGTTATAAACCAATCTCGAGCTCTCTAAGCTAGCGAGGTGGTACTAAACTTTTGATGCGGGGCACAAGGCCTTTGGTCCCGGTTGGTACTACCAACCGGGACTAAAGGGGGGCATTGGTCCCGGTTCGTGGCACCAACCAGGACCAATGCTCCTCGCCCCTGGCCCGTTACCATTAGTCCCGGTTTGTGCCACAAACCGGGACTAAAGGGTTGGTCCTCATTGCGGTCAGAGTTTAGTCCCACCTCGCCAACCGAAGGGGGCTCACACCGGTTTATAAGCCCTTCCCTCTCTGCCTTGTTGAGCTCCTCTCAAAGTGAAAATAGATGCCCTTATACAGGAAATTTAACCCAAATTCAGAGTGAATTTCTCTGAAATTCATAGAAATTTACTATGAATTTAGGTTGAATTTTCTCTATAAGCGCATCTATGCTCATTTTTTAGTAAAGTTAATCACAAACTTGTGATTCAAAGAAATTTCAAAGAATTCAAATTTTAACTATTCAAATTTGGAAACTAATGGCACTAACAGAAAGTTTATAATTTTTCTAAAACTAATGGCACTAATAGAAAGTTTATAATTTTTCTAACCTAAAAGCAAAAAGAATTAAAAATTAAAAAAACTAAAGAAAATAAATAATGCAAAAAACTAAACAAAAAAACTGGGAAAAAAATATTTTTATAGTAAAGTTAATCACAAACTTGTGATTCACACAAATTTCAAAGAATTCAAATTTTAACTATTCAAATTTGAAAACTAATGGCACTAACAAAAAGTTTATAATTTTTCTAAAACTAATGGCACTAACAGAAAGTTTTTAATTTTGCTGACCTAAAAGCAAAAAGAATTAAAAAAACAAAAGAAAATAAATAATGCAAAAAATAAAACAAAAAAATGGAAAAAACTATTTTTATTGTACAGTTAATCACAAACTTGTGATTCACACAAATTTCAAAGAATTCAAATTTTAACTATTCAAATTTGAAAACTAATGGCATTAACAGAAAGTTTATAATTTTTATGACCTAAAAGCAAAAAGAATTAAAAAATACAGCAAGAAACAAAAGAAAATAAATAATGCTAAAAACAAAACAAAAAAACTGAAAAAACAAAAAAAATACCACCTATTGGGCCACCACGGCCTGAATACGACTAGAAACCCAACCTGGGCCAAGATTCAGGCCCGCAGAAGGTCCAATAGGCCCACAGACAGCATAGTGTGAGATTAGGCCCGTAAGCCTGCATTTGAGAGGAGCTCGAGAGGGCAGCCGCAGTGGGGCTTATAAACCACTCCAAGCCCCTCTCAACTAGCCAGGTGGGACTAAACTTTTGGCCGCGGGCAGCGCAAGGCCTTTGGTCCCGGTTGGTGGCACCAACCGGTACCAATGCCCCCCTTTAGTCCCGGTTGCTGCCCCCAACCAGGACCAAATGTTCCCGGTTGGGGGCACCAACCGGGACTAAAGGGGGGGTCCCGGTTGGGGGCACCAACCGGGACTAAAGGGGGGCATTGGTACCTTGGTCCCGGTTGGGGGCACCAACCGGGACTAAAGGGGGGCATTGGTACCGGTTGGTGCCACCAACCGGGACCAATGCTCTCAGTATATAAGAAAAGATTTGGCGTTTTTCAGATTTATCTCTGCAGTTGCCCCGCCCCGACGACGCCGCCAGGCTGCCCGAGCTCGCCCCGTCGACGCCGTCGCCACCCTCAGCTGCCTCGTCGACGCGCAGCCGCCTCTGCCCCGAGCACCGCCGGCGGCCCGCCCCGACGGCACCATGCGCCCCTGCCCCGACCACGTCGTCGTCGCCCCAGCTGCCCCGACCATGCCGGCCGTGCGCCTGAGCTCGCCTCTGCCTCGACCACGCCGGCCGCGCGCCTGAGCTCGCCTCTGCCCCGACCACGCTGTCCGTGCGCCTGACCTCGCCTCTGCCCCGCCCACGCCGGCCGCGCGCCTGCGCTCGCCCTGCCCCGACCATGCCGCCGTCGCCTCTGCCCCTGCCCCGACCACACCGCCATCGCCTCTACCCCATTGTCTGAGCTCGCATCTGCACCTCTCCTTTGGTCAGGCCGGCCGGCACCGCCCCCTTCCTCCCTTTTTTTCACATATATATGATGTTTTTATATATGTTCATGTATGCAAAAGATGTATGTATATGTTCATATATGTTCATGTATGCAAAAAAATGTATATATGTATGTATATGTTCTCTGTGTATATATATGTTCATGTATGCAAAAGATAGATTTTTAGAAAAGTTAGGATTTTTTTCTGTTCATAGATTTTTTTGGTGATATTAATTATTGTAGAATATGCAAATGTTTGTATATTCATATGAACAATGCATTAGGAAAAACCTTTACTTTTTTTCTAAATTTTCTATTTGAACATTTCCTATTGTTGCAAAAGTTGCTAAGTGATATTAAGAAGGAAGAAGAAGAAAAAGAATGAGAGGGAAAAGGAAAATAAGAAGAGGAAGAAAGGAGAAGAAGAGGAGAGGAAGAAGAGGAGAAATAAATAAGAAGAAGAATAAGAAGAGGAGAATAAGAAAGGAATAGCGGAGAAGAAGAGAAAATAGGATATTCTATTTTCTCTTCTTCTCCTCTATTTCTTTCTTCTTCTCCTCTTTTTTTCTTTTTTTTCTTCAATCTTCTCCTCTATTAATATCTTCTTCTCCTCTTTTTATTTCTTCTTCGTCTTCTTAATTTTTATCGGATATGTCGTTGTCGATATACACCGTGTCCCGATAACTTCAACACGAGGGGGTGGGGTTCGACCTACCCCCTCCCTGATAACATTATTTTCCCACGTATGTATGTCGTCGTTGTCGATATAACCCCCTCCCGGATAACTTCGACCGTGATAACTTATACCACGGGAGCACCCCCCCCGGCCCTCTCGCTTAAAACTCTCGAGGATACCCAAACCCTAGAAAAAAATGATGTCGGTCTCCTACCCCCTCCCCCCGCGCCCCTACCCTTGAAGCGTTGCCGAGGCCACCCCAAACCCGGAATAAGCTAGGTCTATGTTTGCCACTAATATATCCGCATGCTGTCATGTTTGTGTAATAATTGCCATGTTGTAATATTTGCAGAAGCAATGGAGTTCGGACGAGACGAGGAACAAGAACAGGTGTTGGGGGACATAATCTTAGCCGGAGGTGATGTCATGTCGTATCTTAACGACAATGATGGTTTGGAAGCAGAACAGGGTGAAGAAGAAGCTGGCTATGGTGATCGAAGAATGGAGGAGGAAAGACATGATTATGATGGCTCCGGTGACCCAATGCTGGTTCAAGAAGGAGCCCGTGGTGACGGCTCCGGTGACCGAACAGAGTTCGGCCAGGTAAATATATTAGTTAAGCCTGTGATGACTAGCTAATTGATGCATTCATTGTTTTGGTATGTACACATATTAATTAACTCTCGTCTAATTCTTCTTTTTTCTAGCCCTCCGGATCGAGCACAACTTCGGTAAAGAGATGAGGCCCGAAGAAAAAGTTGCGCTCGGATGAAAGGTTTGAGATCACAGCAATCGCGCGTGATGGCATGCCGATTGAACCCATCTGGACAAATGAAGCATTTGCTGCTCAGTGCGGGGTTCTTGTTAGGGACAAGATCCCGATCAGCATCGAGCAATGGTGTATGCCTAAGAATGAAGACCCTGAGGTATCTTATGTCAATGATATGCAGAAAGATGATATTTGGACTGAGCTGAAGGCAAATTTCACCCTAGAGCCAGAGGAGGATCAGAACAAGCCAGTTAAAGAGCAATTAATCAAGTCTCATGCTCTTAAGAAGATGGCAGACCTATTCAGGAGGTGGAATAATGAGCTGAAAACGTTTGTCGACAAAGAAGAGACACCAGAATTCATCGGCAGATATGAGAAGATCAGAGATCACTGGCCTGCATTTGTGGCCTACAAGACATCGGAAAAGAGTAAGAAGATGTCAGCGACAAATAAGAAAAATGCTGCAAAGAAGAAGCTTCACCATTGCAAGGGGTCAGGTGGCTACCTCAAAGCCCGGCCTAAGTGGGCCAAGGCTGAGAATGATCTGCTTGATAAAGGGATCGAACCAGAGACAATGAACTGGCCAGACCATTGCCGGACTTGGTTCTTCAGGGCTGGCGGAACCTTGGACCCTGTATCAGGGAAGTGCGTTTGGACAGACGAGCAAATGAACATACCAGTCAAGAAGCTAAAGCACTATATCGATGAAGCGCAGCAAGGGACGTTCGTTCCAGACAGAGAGAACGACGGGCTCACAATGGCCCTTGGGAATCCTGAGCACCGTGGACGGACACGAGGCACGCCAGGCTCCGTTCCGTGGAAGGCTGGTTTTCCGGACGCAGGCGGTTACAAATGCCAGGAGAGGAGGAAAAAAGTGGAGCATGCCCAAATTCAGACACTGCACGAAAGGGTTCAAGCGCTAGAGGAACGAGAAGTAGCTCGCAGCAAGCGACCTGCCGAAACTACCCCTGAAGCTACCCCGCCATCTCAGCGGAGAAGCAGCGTGGCTTCCACCGAGCTGCTTCAGCCGGAGCATGTCTTGACAGCTCCTGCTAGCTACCCCGTGGATGCTATCACGGAGTCTCAACATTGCCACCTTATGACGCAATGGCAGAACTTCAAAGTGACGGCGGCTGTCGGCTTTGTCGACCTACTGAACCCGGCGCAACTTTTCACTGTAGTACGATTCCAGAAGGATATGCCAGGGTGACGGTGGATGAAATAACAGAGGGATTTGAGGACCTACAGCTTGACTACCCTACCGGTGAAGGGGAAACTCGGCTGGGTTCTTGTCTATTGACTCCATGCCTATGGCGGAAGGAGCTCATCAAGCTTCTGAACTGGACGCCTCTGCCTCCTCCTCCTCCTCCAGCGAGTCAGGGCACTCTGCCTCCTCCTCCGGTGAGTGATCAGGGCACTCGGCCTCCTTATCCGGCGCATGGCGGCACTCCGCCTCCTTCTCCGCTTGCGCCCGCGCGCCCGAGCAGCCAGCCTCCTCCTTCTTCGCCACGTCAGCAAGGGCAGAAGAGACCCGCCGCCGCTCCGGCTGCTCCGGCGCGTCGTAGTCCTTCTCCTCCGCCTCGTAAGCAAGGAAAGAAGACAACCACAGCCGCTCCGTCTGCTCTGTCGGTGTCTAGAAGTACAGCCGGAGGCAGGAGGCAATACAGATTCGGTCCTTCTCTGAAGACTCCAAAGAAGTTACCATACGAGAGGACCCCGGAGGAGAACGCCAAGATCGCACGAGCCGAAGTGAGGAACTTCTTTGAAGGGGTGAGAGCAAAGAAGCATCCACCTCCGGAGGAGAAGGTAGATCCGGTGAAAGCGAAGCGCACTCTGGCTACCCTAGAAAAACCAGCAAAGTCTCCGCCGAAAGGCAACTATGACCGCCGAGGGAGTCCGGGATTAGGGGTCTCCGGACAGCCGGACTATATCCTTTGGCCGGACTGTTGGACTATGAAGATACAAGATTGAAGACTTCATCCTGTGTCCGGATGGGACTCTACTTGGCGTGGAAGACAAGCCTAGGCAGTACGGATATGGATATCTCCTCCTTTGTAACCGACCTTGTGTAACCCTAGCCCCCTCCGGTGTCTATATAAACCGGAGGGTTTTAGTCCGTAGGACAACATAGAATCATACCATAGGCTAGCTTCTAGGGTTTAGCCTCTCCGATCTCGTGGTAGATCAACTCTTGTAATACTCATATCATCAAGAATAAATCGAGCAGGACGTAGGGTTTTACCTCCATCAAGATGGCCCGAACCTGGGTAAAACATCGTGTCCCCTGCCTCCTGTTACCATCAGCCTTAGACGCATAGTTCAGGACCCCCTACCCGAGATCCGCCGGCTTTGACACCGACATTGGTGCTTTCATTGAGAGTTCCTCTGTGACGTCGCAATAAGGAAGGATGCCTCATCTCGTTGTTAAAAACAACATTACCGCCCGGGGAGCCCTGGCTGTCGGCCAAACTCTCCAACTAGGCAGTTTTGTCATGACCACCTGTTCGGCTGCTGCACCGATGATGACTTCTTGGGTCATCAAAAACAACCTCCATGTCGTCTCGGAATTCGCCGAGCAGATGGATCCAATGGAGCTCTCCTCCCTAAACAAACTCTTGGATCGCATCGCCGCCTTGGGAGTTGCTACGGATAATGATCGGATTGGGCTTAAACCCGATTGAAGGGAGATTAACTCTCCACCGGTCACCCATCATGTTGCGGTCGTGGAGGAACAGTACGGCGACTCTTCCTCTATCTTGAGGACTAACTATGTCTGAATACCTGAGCTCTCCGAGCCGGATCACCCAAACCCCGAACCTAGAGTCGGGCAGCGGGCTAGACTCATCGGGCAACATACCGGAATCCGAACTTCCAAGATCGGAAACCCCTCGGCCCCTGGGTCTCATATCGGGTAGGGGTCCGGACTCAAATCCACCCACCCACCCAGAAATAAACGATCTTTCCCACATCAGGCAAGAGCCCCATGAAACAGTACATCATTATTGGGCTAGATTCCTCCTTGTGATGAACAAGGTTAAGGACTGTCGTGAGGAAGATGCAATCTCACTTTTCTGCAATAACTGCACGTACAAGGGAATCCTTAACGCCTTAAGTCGCCGTGACATATCACGCTTCGCTGACTTGGCGTCCATAGTACGAAAGTAATGTGCGATGGAAAGCGCCTGGAAAACCTAAACGAAATTTTGGGATAATCCGGCTCTGAATATACACCCAGTCCGAAGTAAAAGGGTGCACTATCATAAGACGCCCGAGCTAGTTGCCAAGAAACAAAACCCTATACAGGTCATGGAACTGTATTGGAGGGATGGCTTAACGACCCCTACAAAATTCATAGTACGACGGATACCATACCAACACATAGCCTTAGAGCATGTTGGATACTCCGACAGGTGGCCAAAAGCGGTGAGGATCTTCTCATCCCAAATGCCGCAGAGCACCATCCCACGGATAACAATACGGTATTAACAGTGTTTGAGACATTCACATCAAATAATAGGCGCAAGCGAACACTCCGCAGCATTGCCGAAATCTGCCATGTGGCAGCAATTAATCCATGGAGCGACACGGCTATCACCTTCAATGCCAGTGATGAACCTAAATTCCGAACAGCCCGAGCACCAGCCGCACTGGTCCTCAGCCCAATTGTGGACGGCTTTTGACTCACCAAAGTACTCATGGACGGCGGCTGTTGGGGATATGACTATTTATGTAAGCCATCCAGGAGGGTCCGGGTTACGCAATAGAGGTTCATCAGAAGCCCAAGACCAAGGCATGAAGATGGCGGTTCACTAAAAGGCTTAAAGGCCCACAGGAGACTCTGAGGCCCGTAAAGATAAACCGCCATGATGGTATAACTTGTACTGTAAGGTAGAAGTAACTAGTCGCCGAGCCGGACACTGTTTATGAGCCTGCCGGGACTCTGTAGGCCGCAGGGCGTCAACCCGTGTATATAAGGGGACGACCCGCCAGCGGCTTAGGGGAAGAAACAACTGATCGAGAGCCAGGCATAGCGTATCTCGCTCCCTGGTCATCGAAACCTCAAGCAATTCCAACCCAACTAGGCGTAGGCCTTCCTTCACCGTAAGGGGCTGAACTAGTATAAACCTCGCGTGTCCTTGTCCCGATTAACCCCTTTAAGCTTCCTAGTTGCGATGGCTCCACGATTAAGTCCTTGCAAAAGGACATCTGCCGTGACAATTCCACGACAGTTGGCGCCCACCGTGGGGCCAGCGCACGGTGGATTTGAGTTCTTGAAGGGCAGCTTCGAAGGGCTCAAGGGATACGCAGTTGGCCAGATGACCAAGAGTCGTCGCGGCAAGATCTACATCGACGACGAAGGCTGGGGCCCTGACGCCGGCTCAATTGAGTACGGGTACCGGGTCCCCTTTGGCAGAATTCACGTCTTCATCGGCCGGATTGGTGAGCCGGGCCCTGAGCCCGACAGCTGCACCGACCTCGTCAAGACTGCTCAGCGTGCGAAACCCGCCCGAGCTCAACCCGTCGTTAAGCGTGCCTTTGTGGGTTGCATCCATGGAGGTGAACTTTCTGAAGGATCTGAAGGTGATGGTGAGCCGGCCGTCCTCTCTGACGGTGATTCGTCCGCCGGCTCAACATATTCGCTGTATCAAGTTCAAGATGGTGTGCTTGGGGGCTGTTCCGATGGCAGCACTATTCCGGACCCCTTAGAGTCGCCAAACTGGGTAGGAGTCTTCATGGCTGGTACTCAACCCGGCCAAAATTCTACGGCCTCAGCGGTGATAATGTCCGGGTTAGGAGCAGCCGGGGCAGGAGGCCCTCTGCGCTCACCGGCTCAGGTGCTGATGGATCTCATGGATAAACTTACGGCCTTGTTAACTGCTACAGTCGTCCCTGCGAACCAATCTGAGCATGAGGCAGAGGTGGCACAAGTTCGTGATGAGATCGCCCAGGCCAAGGAAACCTTAGCAGCTGAAGATACTAGATTAGCCACAGAGCGGGCGGCTTTGGACGTACGGGCGCAGCAACTTCAGGCAGAGGCCTTTCAGCTCACGATGAGCTTGAATGCATCTAATGAGGTAATGAGGAGGAGACATCAGAAAACTCAGTCCCGTTTACCTCAGATTTATGATCCTCGGAATCTCTTTGCTACACCCGGGGCCGGCCCAAGTAACCCGCCAGGTGCAAATCAGTTTATGACATCCGAAGCTGGAGGCCCAGTCCAGCCTCAGGTGACGGCGCCTCTTCACGGCAATATGGCACCGCCCCATTATGTACCAATACCACAGGGTCACTTGTCCAACCCCATGGAGAACTTAATCACAGCGTCAGCACGTTTGGCGGCTCTCCCAGTAGATGGTGATGATTCGACAGCAGTGGAAACCCGGAGGATCAGGGAACTTGTCCAAACAGCCCTGGCTCAGCAAGAGACCTACTCCTACAGCCGGGACAGGATTCAGTCAACTCCTCTGCCTTGGTTAGCTCTGCCTCGTCAAAACCGGAGCCCGAGTTACAGTAGACACATGGAGTCAGAGGCCTTGTCAAGTAGCGCTCAGCGCCGGAACCAGCCCGGCGGGTATAACCCGGTTCAGGATCGGATACATCAGGAGGACGAGCGGGCGGCTCAGCTAGCGGCTCAGCTAGCAGCCCAACAGGACTCACCGGCTTACCCGACGACTTCCGTTGAAGCGGGTGTTGCTACTAGAACCGGAGGAGTTCCTTGTTTGGTACCGGCTCTACGTAATGTACGTCTGCCCAAGGATTTCAAGGGACCTCGAAAGGTGCCGAATTATACGGCCGATTTACAGCCTGGGGCGTGGATTGAAAGTTACGAGATGGCCATGGAGCTGCTGGAGGTTAGTGATGAAGCGATGGCTAAATACTTCACCATGATGTTGGACGGAACAGCCCGTTCTTGGTCAAAGGGTTTTCCACCCAATTCCGTTAGTTCATGGGCAGAGCTAAAGGCCCGTTTCATCCAGAAATTCAAGGACACTTGCAAGCAGTCTATGTCGATTGTGGACCTAACAAATTGTAAGCAGGAGGAAGGTGAATCTACGACTCATTGGATGTGCCGGGTCAAAAACATAATACATTCGTCTGACAAGATGGATGCCGGCTCAGCAGTTCTCATGCTGGAGAAGAATTGCCGCTTTGAGCCTCTGAGACAGAAACTGGGGCGCCTTAAGCGTGATTGCAACGATATGGGGACGCTGATGGCGGCTTTAGTCAAGTATGCCGATTCTGATAGTACCAAGGATCCCGCGTCTGATGAGGAAAAGACAGGGAAGGGAAAGAAGAACGGTAATGGAGAGGGTCAGCAGCATAACCCGGCGAGTCAAGGAGGCAATAAGTGTAAGGCGGACGATAACCCGGAATTTATGGCCAATGCACAGAGTAACAATCAGAAGCGCAAAGGAAAGCCACCCCCTCGGTTTGGTGGGTCATGTCCGTCTCTTGAGCAACTACTCAATGAGCCCTGCCCGAAACACAGCACCCGGGAACGACCAGTGACTCATTTATGGAAGGATTGCGGAATCATGAAGGCTTTCAAGAATTCTAATACGTTTGATGGCAATCAAGGCCCAGGCGGCGGCTCAGGAGCTGGCAGCTTTCATGGCCCGGGCGGCGGTTCAGGATCCGGTTTTCAGGGAAGCCAGGGTGGTTATAATCAACAGCAGTCTGGTCAAGGAGGTCAGCAGCAGCAGCAGTCGGGTTATCAGAGTCATCCAAAATAGCTAAACAGTGGGCAGTATCACGTGTTCACCACAAGTTTGTGTAAACGTGATCAGAAAGTTCATAAGAGGGCTGTGAATTCTGTTGAGCCGGCAGTCCCTCGTTACTTGAGGTGGTCGGAACAGCCTATTGTCTAGAGCAGGGAGGATCACCCTCCCCGGGTTGATAATCCGGGTCAACTGGCCCTGGTGGTGGCACCGCAGGTTGGTGGTTATAAATTTACTAGGGTGCTCATGGATGGAGGGAGCAGCATCAACATCCTCTATTACGAGACCTTTCGGCGCATGGGCTTAACTGACAAGAATTTAAAGACTTCTAACACCGTGTTCCATGGAGTGGTGCCTGGTAAGTCGGTGTATCCTGTGGGTAAGATTGAACTAGAGGTGGCTTTTGGAGACGAGCATGATTCTAGAGCGGAAAGGTTAACTTTTGAAGTGGTCAAAATCAAGAGTCCATATCACGCTTTGTTCGGGCGGCCGGCTTATGCCAAGTTCATGGCGCGGCCGTGTTATGTTTATTTACAGCTCAAGATGCCGGGTTAGAAGGGCACCATCACTATGCATGGAAGCCGAAAGGTGGCCCTGGAGTGTGAAGAAGGCGATGCGGCTTATGCCGAGTCCGTCTGTGCAGCAGAGGAGCTCAAATTTTATCAAGATAACGTTGACCCGGCGGATATGACCTCCCTCAAGAAGCCAACTACGGAGCATGACCCGGCCATGAAGTTTAAATCGGCTGCAGAGACTAAGCTTGTTGATTTTACTCCGGGCGATTCGTCTAAGCAATTCAGCATCAGTGCCAACTTGGATCCTAAATAGGAAAGCGCGCTCATCGAGTTCATCCATGAGAACCGGGACATCTTTGCATGGAAGCCTTCTGACATGCCGGGTGTACCAAGAGGACTCGTTGAGCACACTCTTAATATTGATCCGAAGTATAAGCCGGTCAGGCAGTTTCTGTGGCGATTCAATGAGGAACGACGAAAAGCTATAGGAGAAGAGGTCGCCTGGCTCTTGGCGGCTGGGTTCATTGTCGAAGTTTTTCACCCGGAGTGGTTGGCTAACCCGGTGCTCGTGCTCAAGAAAAACGGCACCTGGCGGATGTGTGTGGATTACACGGACTTAAATAAGGCTTGTTCGGCTGATCCTTTCGCTCTCCCCCGTATTGATCAAATCATTGATGCTACGGCGGGTTGTGCGCGTTTGAGCTTTTTGGATGCTTACTCTGGTTATCATCAGATCAAGATGGCAGTTAAGGACTAGGAGAAGACGGTTTTCATTACTCCGTTTGGAGCCTTCTGCTATGTGTCTATGCCTTTTGGGCTCAAGAGTGCCCAGGCGACTTATCAACGGTGTTTACAGAATTGTCTCCACAATCAGATTGGGCGCAATGTTCATGCTTATGTGGATGACATAGTGGTGAAATCCAGAGAGGCGAAAACCTTGATATCTGATCTCAGAGAAACCTTTGACAATCTCCGGGTTTACAAAATGATGCTTAACCCGGAGAAGTGTGTATTTGGTGTGCCTGCAAGCAAGCTTTTGGGATTCTTGGTCTCAAACAGGGGCATCGAGGCCAATCCGGAGAAGATTAAGGTAATCACTTCTTTGGCTAAACCGGCATGTATCAATGATGTTCAGCGAATGGCGGGTCGTGTTGCCGCTTTAAGACGGTTCATAAGCCGGTTAGGTGCGAAGGCCCTACCGCTGTACCAATTGATGAAGAAGGCAGACACCTTTGTCTGGAGTAATGCTGCTAATGCTGCTCTTGAGGATTTGAAGAGGCGGTTATCTGAGCTGCCAGTTCTTGCAGCTCCCGTTGACAAAGAGCCTTTGCTGTTATATGTGGCTGCTAATTCACGATCCGTTAGTGTGGCAATTGTTGTAGAGCGCAAGGAGGCTGGTAAGGAACATCCGGTTCAACGGCCGGTTTATTATGTCAGTGAGGTACTCATCGAGTCAAAACAAAGATATCCTCATTGGCAGAAACTTGTTTACGGGGTGTTCATGGCAAGCCGGAAGCTGAAGCAATACTTCCAAGGTCACCCTATCACTGTGGTAAGTTCTGCCCCCTTGGGAGACATTATTCAAAATAGAGAGGCTACAGGACGAGTCGCCAAGTGGGCCATCGAGCTCGGGCCTCATGGTCTGAAGTACGTACCACACACTGCCATTAAATCTCAAGCTTTGGTAGATTTCATCAACGACTGGACAGAGCTACAGGCACCTGAGGAGAAGCCCGATAACACTTATTGGACTATTCACTTTGATGGGTCCAGACAGTTGGAAGGCTCGGGGGATGGAGTCGTGTTAACTTCCCCTCGAAGTGACAAATTTTGTTATGTGCTCCGGCTTATGTTTCCTTGTACTAACAATGCAGCTGAGTACGAGGCCCTACTCCATGGTCTTCGGATGGCCAAAGAGATGAACTTGAGCCTGGTAAGATGCTTGGGAGACTCAGACCTTGTGGCTCAATAGGTGTCAGGCAAGTGGGACTCTAAAGATCCCCTTATGGCGGCTTACCATCGTGAAGTCGATGCTGTGGCTGGAAATTTCAAGGGTTATGTGGTGGAACACATTGATCGAAGGAAGAATGAGGCGGCTGATGCCTTAAGCCGGCTGGGATCTCAGCGTAAGCCGGTGCCGCCTAACACCTTTCTTGATGTTTTGCATAATCCTTCTGTTAAGTTACCTACAGAGGAAGATCTGGCAATACCAGACCCGGAGGCACAGCTGGTGGCGGCTCTCCACGTTATCCCGGATTGGACAGTGCCTTATTTGGCTTACATGACCCGGGGAGAGTTGCCTGAAGATGAGACCTTGGCAAGACAAATCGCACCGGCGGTCCAAGTCCATGACAATTGTCAATGGCGAGTTACATCATTGCAGCGTCACTGGAGCGTTTCAATGTTGCGTGTCACCTACAGAGGGTCAGGAGATCCTTCGTGAGATTCATGAAGGCGATTGTGGTCATCACGCCAGCTCAAAATCTCTTGTGGCCAAAGCTTTCCGTCATGGGTTTTATTGGCTGACGGCTCATGCTGATGCAGAAGACCTGGTCAGTAAATGTGACGGATGTCAGAAATTCTCACGACGAGCCCATGTGCTGGCTCAAGAATTGAGGATGATTCCAATTACTTGGCCATTTGCAGTCTGGGGGCTTGATATGGTCGGGCCTTTCAAAAGGTCTAAGAATAAAAAGACGCACCTCTTGGTGGCGGTTGACAAGTTCACAAAGTGGGTGGACGCGGAGCCAGTCAGTAAGTGTGATGCAGCCACGGCAGTCTAGTTTATGAAAAAGGTAATTTTTCGCTTTGGTTTTCCACACAGCATCATAACTGATAATGGCACTAACCTCTCCAAAGGAGCTATGGAAGAGTTCTGTCAACGAGAGCATATCCGGCTTGACGTTTCAGCTGTGGCTCACCCTCAATCCAATGGTCAAGCAGAACGAGCTAATCAAGAAATCTAGAGGGGTATCAAGCCCCGGCTCTTGGTCCCCTTGCAGCAGACGCCGGGTTGTTGGGTGGAGGAGTTACCTTCTGTACTTTGGAGCATCAATACTACACCTAACAGATCTACGGGTTACACGCCTTTCTTTATGGTGTATGGAGCAGAGGCAGTCCTGCCAAGTGACATCCGTCATGACTCACCCCGTGTGGCGGCTTATGTTGAGGAAGACAATGAAAAAGCTCGGCAAGACGCACTTGACCTGTTGGATGAAGAGCGATACTTGGCGATAGCCCGCTCGGTGATTTACTAGCAAGACCTGCGCCGCTATCACAGCTGCCGGTTTAGGTCCAGAACCTTTCAGGAAGGCGACTTAGTGCTCCGACTCACCCAGGATCAATCGGAAATGCACAAGCTATCCCCTCCTTGGGAAGGACCCTTTGTGGTCAACAAGAATCTGAACAACGGATCATACTACCTTATCGACGTTCGGGAGGACAAAGACTCACGTAAGTCGGAGGAGGAGACCCGTCGGCCGTGGAATATCGCTCATCTTCGGCCTTATTATACTTGAGCCATCGGCTCTAATGTGTATATACTTATACTATGTATATTACATAAAGCAATAAAGCAGGACCTCTGTCCTTTTTTCCACTCCCAAAAAAGGTTTATGTGTTTTCTTTGTCAGGTGGTGGAGATAACCAAGGAGAAGCGGATCATATCTGAATCCGGCTTTCCTTTGGTCCGGCTTATGATCATATCTGAATCTAGCCGTGATCACTTGGGGGCTTCCTGTTCAAATATAGGTCGTATTCGAACCAAAGAGAACATAGCTGTCGATACCCACTTGATCAGCATACTGCCAAACCCACTTGGGGGCTTCTTGATCATATTTGAATCATAGCTTAACCCCTTTGGGTCTGACGTGGATCGTATTCGAATCAGCGTCATTAAACAACTCTTATGGTTACTTGGGGGCTTCCTGTTCAAACATAGGTCATATTCGAACCAAAGAGAACATAGCTGTCGATACCCACTTGATCGGCATCGCCACAGCCACTGGGGGCTAACAGATCGTATCCGAATCTTAGCTCAACCCCTTTGGAATGGTTCACTGATTGTATTCGAATCAGAAACCCTTGAATTTTGTTCATCATATTTTACAAGTATCAACATTGGATATCTTGCGACCCTCTTGAAAATACAATGGAATACATTGCAATCCTCCAGGATTAATATTGGTTACATCAGGTTGTTAAGTACCAGGTGAACTTTTATGTGCCAATTTTCAGGAGTTAAACTTACCCTCAGGGGTTGGCTTATATAAGCCGGAAAAGCAGTCGTAAGCATCACAGGGCAATGCAAGACATTTCTGCAAAGGACATAACAGATTCATATAAACTACAAAGTGCATAGTGACGGCGGCTTATGCAAGTATTAAGGGCCATAAGCATGCGCAAAGGCATAGAAAAACTCAAAGTATTTTCTACTCTGTTACAAGACTCCCCGAGTCTGAATGATGCGGCATTGTTTTTCTGCAATGACATAAGCAGGTGGCGCCTGGCAATTTACTCTTGGGGTTGACTTGAAGCCTCCGGGTTATCCTTCTCTGCCTCTCCGCCGGCTGCTTTGTCCTGGAAGGATGATGAGGCCCAGTCAATGCCACTCAAGGCTTCAAACTCAGCTTCATCATCTATTAAACCGGTTGGGTCAACTTTAGGGGCAAAGGTGTGCTTACGGATTGGAGGGATCAAGCTGACATCATCATAATGCGGCGTGGCGATTCTCCGATTCTCCTTGTCATAACCCGGCTGACACTTGGTGAGGTCAGTGTCGTTTCCAATTTGAGTGGCCACAGGGCGTATATCCCTCATGCAGGTGGTGAAATCCTTTTCATCAAATGGATTGCCATCCTCCTTTAAACTTGGATACCCAAGAGCGATGTCGGCCGGGTCTAGCTCTGGTAACCAGGCTTTGGCCCAAATCAAAGCGGCTATTGCTCCGGCTCTTGCTTGGGCCCATCTCAACTCTTGAATCCGCTGAGGAAGTACAGCAAGTCGTTGTAACACATCTTGCAAGAGGTGGGGCACATCATTTGATAAGGCTACAACGGCCAAGGCACGTTGTGACCCGATGTACAGTTGCTCTACTAGAGTATACACCGCCTTCAATTTGATCAGCGTATTCTGCTTGAGGTTTGTGCTCCTGGGGTGTGTATTGGTAAGTATAAGGTAAACCTCAGGTAACAATTGAAGGAATATTTACAATATTTAATGCTTGCTTAAGATAACTTACCAAAGATCGCTGAGACCATCTGAGATATCTGGCGTTGTAAGCCGGTCAGTTCGGCTGTTGCATTTGCCAGCGACGCCTCTGCTGTCGCGGCCCGGGTCACCAGTCCGGCCTTTTCGTCAGTCCAAATTTTCTTCTCCGACTCAAAATTTTTCTTCAGCTTCTCTTGTTCCGAGACGCTGAATTCAAATTTGGAGTTAGCCTTTTGAATTTCAATCTCCTGGGCTGCCAGGCGGTTCTTCAGGTCAGCAATCTCCGATTCAAATTGACTTATGGTGGCCTGTATTGCACCGGATAGTAGTCAAGATTACGGTAAATAATATTAAGTCCCAAGCACTTTGCAAGCAAAGATACTTGACACTTGGGGGCTAATGTATACCGAAGCTTTCTAAATTATTAAGACGGTCCTGGATATTAAGTCCCAAATACTTTGCAAGCAAAGATACTTGACACTTGGGGGCTAATGTGTATCGCAAGTTAAAGGTATTGTGTTACATCCGGTTTAAATATTTTTCTTTAAGCCGGGCAAGCAGCTCTAACAATTTTTCTAAGTCTACAGCATATTTATTCATAAGCAATAGACTTGGGGGCTGGTACAGTAAGTATGATTGAAAGTAAGGAAGCATAAGTCATACCTCAGATTTTTGTTGTATTTGCTTCACCATGTCAATTTCCAGGTCACGGCTGCCTTGCACCTGGTTGATATAGCCCGAGACGATCTCTCCAATACTCAAATTAGTATAGTCGGTGATATCCATCTTGGCCTTACGGCGTTCTAGCAACTCCTCTTTAGCCGAGCATTTGGCAAGGACGGTGGGCCTGGCCGGCTCAACGAATTGAGCCTTGAGAAATTCAACTTCTGGGTCAGCCGTTTTGACTGGGCTAGGTGCCTCCGGGTTAACAGAACCATCAAGAATATCTTGAGCCGGCTCAGGCAGCGGTTGATGTGTGGAAGAGTCGGGAGCAGATATACCCTGTTCCGGTTCAGTCACCATAGGGGTTTGGGCCGGTTTATCCTTCTTGGTTTTCTTCCTGGGCTTAACCTGCACGTTGTGGGCAAAGCAGAGAAATGAGTAAAGAAACATGAAGAAAGAAAAACATAATGTGAATAAATTGATATTACCCAGGGGCAGTCTTAAAAGCCGGCATGTTTGATTGCATGGACTCGCCGGATGAAGGAGAGGTATCCTGGTAATTGGAGTCAGATGAATTGAGAGGTTGACGGATTAGACCCGCCAAAGGTAAAAAGGGGTATAAGTTGGAGATAACCTCAGTCCGACGCTTCCGGGTTATGTCAGGCAGGCCGGAAGATAGCTCTGCATCCTTGCTGGTCCGGGTCTACCTCCGGTTTCCAAATTGTTGTTGCTTCAAAAGAAAGTCAGGATCTTGGTAAGCCAAAGGGTGTGAAAATCTTACTTTCCGGGTTACTCTTCAAATTTTCTGACGCGGCCGAAGCTCGGAGTCGGAGGAGATTATAGTTACCTCTTCCTTGACGGGTTGGCTGTTGCCTGTGTCTTCCTGAAAGAAGGTTAATATCAGTAAGGTAGTGATAAAGGAGAAAGGGAAATTAAAAAGTTACCTCTTCCTCATTATCATCAGAATCATCAAGCTGAAACAGCTCAGAAGCGCTCGACTTCCTTTTCCTTGAAGTGGTGGGCTTGGCAGTTTTCCTTTCGGCTCTCTTGGCCGCCCTAGCTTGCTTGGCCGCCTCATGATCATATTGGATTTTCCAGAAATTATCATTTGCCTGTAAAAGGTTATAACGGGTTATGCGTAAGAATACAGTATAACATGATAAAAAATAACCCAACGACTGGAAACTTACTTCAGGGGCCGGGTTCTTCTTGCAAAAAGGTAGTAAGCCGAAAGCGTTACTATTCACTGTGCCCTCTTTCAACAAAGACTGAGTTGTAGCTTCCACTACGTCATCTGGTAAGTCGTCAGGAGTATGACGCTGGGGGTCATCTTTCTCGCCTGAATAATTACACATTAAGCCGGGGCGGCGGCTTAACGGAATTATTCTCCAAGCAACCCAGACTCGGACCAGGTCAATGCCATCTAAGCCGTTCCCTAAAAGAGCTTTAATCTTCTTCATCTTGGGGGTGAGTGGCAGACATTCAATAGCAGTCAACTTATCTGGCAGCGGGTGAGTAGGTTCAAGGCGCAATGCACGGAAGCCGGGCAGCGGGTTTTCACCAGCCGGAGAAGTATCTTGGCAGTAGAATCATGTCTGGTTCTAGTCCTTTGGATGACTCAGCAATTCAGCATAAGGGAACGGGCAGTCTCTCCGCCTTTGAATCGATATGCCACCAAGCTCCAGACTAGGCCCGTTGGCCCGCTCATTCTGCTGGTTCAAATAGAACAATTCCCTGAACAAAAGTAGGTTGGGTTCTTCTCCAAGGTAGACCTCACAGAAAACTTGGAAGTTGCAGATATTTGACACGGAATTGGGCCCGATGTCTTGAGGTCTTAAGTCAAAGAAGTGCAAAACATCTCTAAAGAATTTTGAACCGGGAGGAGCAAATCCCGGCTCATGTGATCGGTAAAAATGATCACCTCCCCTTCCTTGGGTTGAGGTTTCTCTTCAGACGGGTCAGGAGCACGATAAGACATGACATCCTTCTTGGGCAGATGGCCAGACTTTACAAACTCAGATAGTTTGCTCTCTATAACAATGGATGGGGCCCAGTTGCAGGTAACCGGAGGTTTAACAGCTTTGGGTAATATTGGATAAATTGAAGCCTACAACAAGATAAAGGAAATTTTCCGGTTTATTATAACCCGGAGAATAAACATTATTGGGTTATTTAGGATGGCAGCTTAAGAAGGGGCCTAATGACATACAGGTAACTATGTGATAATGTTTAACAGCTGCAGGTATTAGAGATGATTAAGGTTTTCTTAAGTCGCCAGAGGCAAGTGGTGCTGACAGCCGGTATTATCTTAAACCAGTTACACGGACTACTATGGCTGAAACAGAGTCAACAGACACAGTTTTTGGCTAAGTGTGGAGCAAACAGGTTTCAAAAATTGCAATTATTATTTTGGATCAAACGATGCTCTGGAAAGGGAAAATTTCTAGACCTAAAACAGTACAGGGAAGTTCATATACTCAAGGAAGGCTTCCAAAACGAGGAAATGAGATCTGTTTTCATACAGAATAAGCACACAACATCCTCCGCAGCAGTTCTATGTGGTTTTTACGATCTGAACAAGGTATTAGAGGTAAGAATTAATGGAGGTTGCGTCGGGCGATGATGAACATCGACGAACTCAAGACAGTACTAATGCAGATCTGAAAAAGGGGGGAAAGAGAACTCACCGATGTGGAAGAACTGCGGAGGGTTGCCATTTTTCTCTGGTCAAAAAACACGGTGATGCAGTGGCCTGAGTCAGTGAAAATGAGGTTTCTGACGGTGGCGGCGGCGGAGCTCGAGCGGCAGAAGAGGGAGTGCGAGGAAGAAGACGACCGGAGGAAATGAAAAACACCTAGGTCACGCCTATTTATAAGGAGGACCGACTGAGACGGCGCAAGAAAAGAGGAGACCAAGACATCATTATCCAGTGGCCCCAACGCCTCGATTTTCGGGAGGGTTAGTAAAGGCAAAGATCCGTTGAAGATATGATGAATTAAAATATAAGTTTTATTGAAGATGACGTCACGATGATTTAACCCGGAGCCAGAGGATGACGTCATGGCGGCTTACAATTTTCACGCAAGACAGAAGACTAAAGGCCAGTTCATAAGGTTTCCAAAGATTGACATGAACCGGTTCAAATCAATCTGGGGCCTAATGTTGGGGATATGACTATTTGTGTAAGCCATCCAGGAGGGGCTGGGTTACGCAATAGAGGTTCATCAGAAGCCCAAGACCAAGGCATGAAGATGGCGGTTCACTAAAAGGCTTAAAGGCCCACAGGCGACTCTGAGGCCCGTAAAGATAAACTGCCATGATGGTATAACTTGTACTGTAAGGTAGAAGTAACTAGTCGCCGAGCCGGACACTGTTTATGAGCCGGCCGGGACTCTGTAGGCCGCAGGGCGTCAACCCGTGTATATAAGGGGACGACCCGCCAGTGGCTTAGGGGAAGAAACAACTGATCGAGAGCCAGGCATAGTGTATCTCGCTCCCTGGTCATCGAAACCTCAAGCAATTCCAACCCAACTAGACGTAGGCCTTCCTTCACCGTAAGGGGCTGAACTAGTATAAACCTCGCGTGTACTTGTCCCGATTAACCCCTTTAAGCTTCCTAGTTGCGATGGCTCCACGATTAAGTCCTTGCAAAAGGACATCTGCCGTGACAATTCCATGACAGAGGCAGTGGATTAAACCTCATCTATGAGGAAACTCTTCAAAAGATGGAAATAGACTGGAACCGCATTGAGCAAAGTAGCATAACATTCAGAGGAATCATCCCTAGTCAGGAAGCACGCTGTGCTGGGAAAATCACACTAGATGTGGTATTCGGCATGCCGGATAACTACAGGTCCGAAAAAATTACATTCCAAGTGGCCCCGTTCAGCAGTGGTTATCACGCTCTTTTAGGACGGGAAGCGTTCACAATCTTCCAAGCCGTACCCCGTTACGGGTACATGAAGCTCAAAATGCCGGGGGCCAACGGAATCATAACTCTCGCCAGTGATCCGGACACAGCACTCCGCGCCAAAAACAAAACAGCCGCACTGGCCCTCGAAGCATTATCGGAAGCCCTCTCGGCCGAGGAATTAACCACGCTACGCTCCAGAGTGGACAGGGACGACGTACACCTCTTTTAAACCAGCGGATGAAATAGTTAAATTCCAAGTCCACCCAATGGACCCTACAAAAACAGCCTCCATCAGGGCCCAGTTAAACCCCGCCGTGGACGCCGCACTACGAGAGTTCCTGCGCGAGAATTGGGACATATTTTCCTGGCATCCCTCAGACATGCCAGGAATCCCACGCAGGCTGGCCGAGCATAGCCTCAATATCCTAAAGGGATTCAAGCTGGTCAAGTAGGATCTTCGGCGTTTCTCCGAACCTAAGAGGCAGGCCATGGGAGAGGAACTAGCCAAGTTATCGGAGGCCGGATTCATTAGAGAAATAAAACACCCAGACTGGCTAGCAAACCTGGTGATGGTACCAAAGAAGGATAAATCCTGGCACCTTTGTGTCGATTTCAAGGACTTCAATAAAGCTTGCCCAAAGGATCCCTTCCCCCTCCCCCGCATCGATCAAATTATTGATGCTACCGCAGGACACGAGTCATTGTGTTTCCTCGATGCATACTCCGGTTACCACCAAATCAAGATGGCGGAGTCCGACCAAGCCGCAACTGCGTTCATCACACCATACGGTCCCTTCTGTTTCAACACAATGCCTTTTCGGCTCAAAAACTCCAGCGCAACATATCAGCGCATGATTCAAACATGTCTAGAGAAACAAATCAGCAAAACAGTAGAGGCATATGTAGATGATGTGGTCGTCAAAACCAAACACGTCGACTCTCTGATAGACGACTTGAGGCTCACGTTCGACAACCTCCGAACATATGACATCAAGCTCAACCTGGAAAAATGCGTTTTCGGCGTACCAGCCAGAAAGCTCCTGGATTTCATTGTCTCCAGTAGAGGTATTGAGGCTAATCCGGCGAAAATCCGAGTTTTTTCACAATTGGCTACCCCAACAGACCTCAAACAAATCGAGAAGTTAACTGGATGTGTGGCGGCTCTAAGCGGCTTTATCTCCCGTTTAGGAGAAAAGGCATTACCCCTTTATCGCCTCCTTCGGCGCACCGAACACTTCAAGTGGACGGACGCTGCCATAGCCGGATTGGAAGAAATAAAAGACATTTTGGCAACCAACCCAATCCTGGCCGTGCCAAACATCGATGAACCAATGTTGTTGTACATTGCGGCAACTCATCAAATTGTAAGCGTAGTGCTCGTCGTCTAACGAGAAGCTGACGGACATAAATTCCCTCTTCAAAAGCCGGTATACTATGTATCCACTGTCCTCACTCCATGCAAATCACGGTACCCACATTATCAAAAGATAGCTTATGCGGTATTCATGGCATCGCGGAAGCTGCGACACTACTTTCAAGAGTGTTCAATTACAGTAGCCTCTGAAGTGCCACTTAATGATATTATAAACAACCGCGACGCTACGGGCCGGATTGTCAAATGGGCCATTGAGCTCCTCCCGTTCGACATAACATACAAACCTCGGCGAGCCATTAAGTCGCAAGTATTGGCCGACTTTGTCGCCGAATAGACGGAGGCCGAACTCCCTAAAGAGTACGGCGCATACTCCAATTGGATCATGCACTTCGACGGTTCTAAAATGTTGGCTGGTCTAGGGGCTGGCATCGTCCTGACGTCCCCAACCGGAGATACCCTTCAGTACGTACTACAAATATTGTATACAGACTCCAAAAATGCAGCCGAATATGAAGCTTTGTTGCATGGTCTTCGGATGGCAGTCTCCATGGGCATTCAACGCCTGGAGGTGCGTGGGGATTCAAACCTCGCAATATCCCTAATAAATGGAGACTTTGACGCCAATGATCCGAAATGGCGGCCTATCGAAACACCGTCCTAAAAATGTCAGCTCGGTTCGAGGGGCTCGAATTTCATCATGTGGCTGGGGAAAACAATCAGGCGGCGGATATCCTCGCCCGCATCAGCGCAAAACGCGATGCGGTCCCCCCCAACATATTTTTGGAGAGGATGTTCAAGCCATCCATGGTATGGCAAGGGGACACCGGTAACAACAGTCCGGAGCCAGCCAAAATACCCGATACCGAACACTCTGACACAATCGGAGGCTCCGCCACTGAAATAACACCTTCAACCCACGTAATAATGGCCATCATTGCCCCGTGGACAGAACCATTCCTGTCCTACATAACTAGACAGGAACTTCCGGAGGACCAAAATGAGGCACGCTGCATAGTGCGGCGATCCAAGGCCTACAGGGCCCATGAGGGAGAATTGTATAAAAATAGCACTACCGGAGTCCTTCAAAGGTGCATCTCCGAAGAGGAAGGTCGGAACCTTTTGGCAGAAATTCACGCCGGACTCGGCGGTCACCATGCCGCAGCCCGGGCTCTTGTAAGCAAGGCCTTCCCTACAAGATTCTATTGGCCAACGGCCCAGGCATATGCACAGGACTTGGTCCAAAGTTGCGCTGGTTGCCAGCTCTTTGCTAATTAAGGCCACATGCCACCCACCGCCCTCCTAACAATCCCCATTATGTGGCCCTTCGCGGTCTGGGGGCTTGACATGGTGGGACCCCTTAAAGGGGGAACCCACAAGAAAAAATACTTTCTGGTCATGGTGGATAAATTCACCAAATGGATAGAGGCCAAACCTGTTAAAACAACCGAATCCGGACCGGTGATAGACTTCATATCCGGGGTCGTACACCGTTATGGCGTCCCCCACAGCATCATCACTGACAACGACACGAACTTCACAGCCGATGAGGTAAAACTCTGGTGCAGCAAAATGGGCATCAAGCTCGATTATGCTTCAGTCTATCACCCATAAACCAATGACCAAGTTGAGCGAGCAAACGGTCTCATAATGAGCGGCATTAAACCCAGATTAGTGCATTCCTTAACGGAGTCTAACACGCACTGTGTAGAGGAGCTCGACTCCGTACTCCGGGGGCTGCGGAACACGCCGAATCGTAGTACCGGATACACACCCTTCTTTATGGTGTACGGCGCAGAGGCAGTCTTGCCCTGTGACATAATTCATGACTCACCTCGAGTGCGCATGTACGAAGAAAGAGAAGCTGAGCTCGATCGGCAGGACAGTCTGGACACCCTGGAGGAGGAGCGCGACGTAGCAAAAGCCCGTTCCGCATTTTATCAGCAATAGGCTCGCAGATACCAAAGCAGAGAAGTACGGGCCAAAACTTATAACGTTGGCGAACTAGTTCTATGCCTGCCGGATAAGAAAAAGAACAAGCTCGAGCCCAAATGGGAAGGTCCCTTCATTATTGACCAAGTTCTGACCGGTGGAGCGTACCGACTGCGGGATGCATTGACTAATCGACTCAAGCCGAACCCATGGAACGCGGCCAGGCTCCGAAGATTCTACGCCTAGCGCCGGACTCTATGTTCGTCCTCTTCCTCTGTCCATTTTTTGCGTATACATTATCTGTCTTGTTTTTCTTTCTTTCTTTTATTCTCGCTCTAGGCCTTCAAGGGCCAACTTGTGCCTCGCTTGCACATTATAGATGCGCTAGCCGCGCTCATCATACCTGGGGGCTTCTTTCACAGAAGCTTAAATTATTTATCTGGGCCGCATGCCCCGCACATGTGTTATACTTCCGCATGTACCCTTTTTTGCCATTGTATGCATCGATATGACTTAAGTTTTGGCGAAGCTGGGTTGTCTGGCTCTTGTATTTATGCCCTACGTTCCCGTTAATTCGGCTAGGGCATAAGGGGAGCACCTCTGCGATTGTTACTGCCGGGTCAGCCGGATGTGTACCTCAGACTGGGTGAAGCCGAAAGCTAGAGTTCTTAAGAGAATATTCGGTCAGTGAACAAAACATGATTTTTATTTATTTTCCATATGTGCCCCCAGATGTTCTTTCCTGCGTTTCCTATCGCAGTCCGGACATGCACTTTAGGGCATGCATACCCAGGGAAAGGAACCCTTAATGAAACTATTCTCCCTGGAAGATGTTTGTCGGTGTCAAAACCGGCGGATCTCGGGTAGGGGGTCCTGAACTGTGCGTCTAGGCCAGATGGTAAAAGGAGGCAAGGAACACGATGTTTTACCCAGGTTCGGGCCCTCTTGATGGAGGTAAAACCCTACGTCCTGCTCGATTAATATTGATGATATGGGTAGTACAAGAGTAGATCTACCACGAGATCAAGGAGGCTAAACCCTAGAAGCTAGCCTATGGTATGATTGTTGTATGATGAAGTTGTCCTACGGACTAAAACCCTCCGGTTTATATAGACACCGGAGAGGGTTAGGGTTACACAAAGTCGGTTACAATGGTATGAGATCTAGAATATCCGCATCGCCAAGCTTGCCTTCCACGCCAAGGAAAGTCCCATCCGGACACGGGACGAAGTCTTCAATCTTGTATCTTCATAGTCCTGCAGTCTGGCTGAAGGTATAGTCCGGCTACCTGAACACCCCCTAATCCAGGACTCCCTCAGTAGCCCCTGAACCAGGCTTCAATGACGACGAGTCCGGCGCGTAGATTGTCTTCGGCATTGCACGGCGGGTTCCTCCTCCAAATTCTTCATAAAAGTTTGTAAACACCAAGAGTAGTGTCCGGCTCTGCAAAATAAGTCTCCACGTATTGCCACAGAGAGAATAATATTAACACAAATCTAATCCGCTGACGTATTCCGCAGCGCGACATCACACTACGGCCAAGCTTTTATTCGAATCGTTTTGACTTTTCCACCTCAGCGTGTTTTGCGAGGCGGTTTCCTTGGCACGTCTTGTCAAAGCAGAGATCGTGTCCCCTTTATTTACGGGATTCTCATCAATACGGACGTGGGTAACCCAATCATGCATGTTAGCATGTCTTCTCGATTAAAGGCGAGTCCCAAACGGTTACGGGGAGGGCTCCTGGTATTCAACCTCTTATAAAGAGACCAAGGCCTTACTCCTTTTCTCCAATCTCAAAACAAGTTTGCCCGTCGCCTCGAGTTCCAACACCCTAGGCTCCAGATTCCAGGCGCTTCGGACCTTCGACAATGTCCGATTCCGACCTTTAAGGCAAATGGACGGAGGAGGACGTGCTAAAGTTGAGAGAGGCTAAGTTCTTGACCGCTGAAATTTTGCATAGGTTGCCTGCTCAAAGGCAGGCTATTCCCAATCCCCAGCCCGGTGAGAGCGTAGTGTTCATGTCTAACTTCCTTCGGGGGTTAGGCTTCCCGATGGATCCCTTCGTGAGGGGGCTGATGTTCTATTATGGGCTGGAATTTCATGACTTAGCTCCGGAGTCCATCCTCCACATTTCCTTGTTCATCGTTGTGTGCGAAGCGTTCCTCCGTGTTACTCCTCACTTCGGATTATGGCTCAAGACTTTTGGAGTGGAGCCGAAGATGATCGAGGGACGGCACGCAGAGTGCGGAGGCGCTGTCATAAGTAAGAATGCTGATGCTCCATGGCCCGAGGGCTCCATTCAAGAGGAGCTCGGCTTGTGGCAACGAGAGTGGTTCTATATCATGCTCCCATGTGCGCCAAGCGGGTGGCGCCTCCTGCCTTTCGCTCGGGTCCCCCACCACGGCTAGCGTCATGGGTCAACAAAGGATTAGATTGGGGGTTATCCAAAGACGTGCCCTTGTTGCAGGGCCGCATTAGGGATCTCTTAGAAAGAGACCTCAACCTGGTCAAGGTGACGCAGGTCATGCTGATTCGCCGAACACTGCCCGGCAAACATCGCTCCCTTCGTCTGTGGGAGTTTAATCCGGAGGGACCATGAGCTCTCCAGCATTTTATGGGCGCAACGCCCGTGGAGATGTATAAAATGTTCTTCGGATCATAAGCAATGTGTCCGGATTTGACCGAGGACGCAGGTTTAAGCTGCAATCGCCCGGATACTCAAGTAAGTAACCTTGTGCCCGGACTCGCTATCCGTAAAATTGTCATAAATTCGCCCCTAAAAGAGCTGTCCTTTTAAACAGGAGTGGATAGCGAAGGCAAAGCTGATCAGGTGCCCGGCTCCCCGTCCTGAGACCAGGCCGGATCCCATGCTAGTCAGGATGTTGAAGATCGTGCCTTTGGATGGAAGTGAGGGGGAGGACAAGGAAACTATGGCCTCCTCGAAGGAGGCTGCTCCGAAGGGAAGAACCGACAATTCCTCTCCTAAGGGGAAGAAGAGGGCCGCCTCTGACGACCCGGAGACCATGGCCTCAAAGCGGGGGGAAAAGTCCTCGTCAGAGGGTCCGACGCCGGGGGGATCCTCGGCCGAAATACGCCCTCAAAGGGATCAGCCCTCTTGCGAGCCGTAAGTAGAGAAAGATTTTCCTTTAGAGGGATGAGAGAAATCCTTGCTTTTTATCTGAGAAGATTAACCGAAATTTTACTTTGTAGCTCGGACCTCAGCCCTTCTCAGGAGAGCTCGTCTTCGGGGGATCTTCTTTCGGAGATGATGGAGAGTGGAACGCCTCCCCCTGCCGTACCTCCTAGCGAGGCGGGCGACCCTGAGGTGTCGTCGCGGAGGATTTCTCCGAATCCGGCAGGGGTGGAAGGTAGCCATATGTCCCCCCAAGGTTCTCCGTGTCCGGCCTTCGATGGAGGTCATAGGACGAGTCCGGCACCATCCGATGCGCGGTCGGAGGAGCTGATGATTCTGCTGGGGCGAGCTTCTATCTCAGAGGAGCACCGTGCATTGATGGGTACGGTGATTGGAAGGATTTCGTCCGTGGAAAGCGGATTGCATGAGGCCGTTAGAAGTTTGCTGACGGGTTTTGAGGTACGTTTGATAATGTACTTCTTTGTTAGTTGCGCAAACAAGATGCGCCCTGTGTAGATAGTAGCCCCTGAGACTCTATGCGTTGTCAAAATTGACGGCGCGCAGAGGATCATAATCCCAGGTCTAAAATGTCGCCTTTGTATACAGGTGGCGAAGTGTCTGGAATCGAGCCGAACTGATGATTTTGCCGAACTAAAGCGGCAACTTGACGTGGCAGATGCCGACATCGCGCTCGTCAACGAGCGGCTTGATGAGGCTCAAGGTATGCAATTCCTCGGGCGGCATCTGGTAAGAGGAGCTTTATGCCAGTATCTTACAATGCGTGTGCTTGACGCAGATGGTGCGGCCGCCGTGGAGAGTCTTCGGGTGGAACTTGCCCGAGCTAAGGAACAAGCCAGGAAAAGTGATGCGGCTGCCGAGAAGGCCCTTGAAGAGCTGAGAGCCGAACAGGCTGCTCACTGCCGAAGCAAGAAGGAGATGGCCGTGATGGCCGTGAAGTTAAAAGGTGCTGCTGACCGTTGCAAGTTTCTTAAGAAATAAGACGGGGCGAGACAGACGGACTTAGAGAAGGCCGTTGCTGATGCCAAGGACGCTCGCTCTGCGATGAGAGCTGCGAAGGAGGAGCTGCGTCAGGCCGGATAGATTGCGGCGGGAAAGCCCTTTATGCTGCGGAGGAAGTTTTGCGATCCGAAGTTTGCTCCGTTGGACCGGATGTGGAGTGCGGAGGACACCTATCTGGATTTGGCAGCGAGTGCTGCTGATGCGACCGAATACTTTCGAGATCAAGAAGATCGCGAAGTGGAAAGGCTTTTCTGGTCGCAGTTCCAGAATCCAGAGCGTCCACTGGCAGTGGACGATCGTCTGGCTCAATGGGTCGAACTGAATAGATTGTCCGGACTCGCCATGAAGTATGTCATGGGTCATCTGTGGTCGGGGAGATCAGAGCCGAAGAGTTATTTCAGCTTGGTGCAGCAATTCCTTGACGCGGTGCCACGTATCAATGCGATGAAGAGGTCCGCATGCATAGAGGGCGCACGGATGGCTCTTGCCCATGTTAAGACATACTGGGCAGAGATGGAGACCACCGTTGTTGCATCCCGCGATTCGGACAAAAGCCGAGTACCCTCCGAGCACTATTTTCAGGAAGTCCTTGAAGGCGCTCGTGTAATAGAGACGCAGTGCTCGAAGGATGCTATGTTCTGATAGCATATGTAATTATAAAGCAATATTTTGATGAATTGTATTAGCCTTTTATACTTGTGCCTTCAAGTATTTGGAACACCTCCTGTGCGGCCGTTTTAAGATATATATATACAAAATCTAAAAGATTGCAGTTGTTGGCTTCAGCCCCCACGCACATAGTGCGGGGGTGCTCGCAGAAGCCGCATTTTCACACTTAATCCAACGTCTTGGTCCTACGAAGCTAGGCAACCGGACTATAATGCTTTAACACTTTCACTTAGCCATAGGAGCTTGACAATGGGACTATTTAGGTAGCCCCTGGTGGCGAGTGTGCTCGCCCGAATTCGGGGCGCGTATGTGCCTGGCCGGGAAACGGCCCTTCGTTAATGCGGAGGAATCCTACAGATTCCGGAGGGTCATCGAGTGGTTGACCAGTCTCATGCCATATCATGACAGTCGGTTTTCGGCTTTCTCTACTGAGGTGCTCGCCTGGCCGAACCAGGGCACAATCGCAGTAGTTCCCCTGGTGCCGCCTAAGCCGATAGAGCAGAACGTAAGGCGGCCGAACACAGGAGCCGGGCAACCCAACATTTGACCAAAATCATGACTCGGAGCTGATGCATATAAGGCCAAACTCACGACGCCGAACACTCCCTAAGGTATTCGGTCTTTATGAGAGCGGGCGAGGTAACGCTCTGAGGTATAAGCCCCTAGTGTCCAGGTACGCGCAAGAATTCTGACGTGGCCACATGCCAAGACGCCAGCCTCCTCCTTGGTCATAGAACCAGGGGATGTGTATCAACAAGAGACAGTAAAAAAGGTTTACGCAGGGTATTAATCTGAAAAGAATCCTTGGAACGGGTCCCTACTGCATGTCTGCGCCTGTGTCTCCGTTGTGCCATATCCTGGACGGGCGCAGCACGACATTCATCTATAAAAAGGAAGCAACTAAGTTGAAAAAGGGGCGTGCCGAACAAAAGTTATATGAAATAAACAAAGTGTAAAGTAAAATATGAAAAATTGAGCTTTATTGTCTCTTATTTTATACGTGTGAAGCCCCTAGTGCAGGGGTATATGGCCACTAAGCCTTTATCAACGATATTTTTGTGCCGGACTCGTCTATCCGTGTCCGTGGTCTTAATGACCTGTTCCGATGTTCTGGCTGGTGAAGCCATTGTATTGTGGGGCTGTTAAAGCGGCCGCACAATCCTCCGCTTGGGGGAGGTGTTCTCACTGCTTCCCCTTTAAGGAGATGATGCCGCGTGGACCGGGCATCTTAAGCGTAAGAGATGCATAATGCGGTATTGCGTTAAAGCGGGCAAAAGCTTCGCGTCCCAGTAGTGCTTGGTAGCGACTTGAGAATGGGACGATGTGGAAAGTCAGCTTTTCACGACGGAAGTTATCGGCAGAGCCCAAAATAACCTCGAGCCGGAGAAAACCCATGCAATGGGTGTCCGGACCTGGCGTTACTCCTTGAAAGGAGGTTTTACTGTGGCGAATTCTTGTTGGGTCGATCCCCATGTGGCGGATTGAGTCCTGATATATCAAGTTGAGTCTGCTGCCACCATCCATAAGGACATTTGAAAACTGGAGTCCGCCAATTATTGGATCGAGTACCAGGGCAGTCCAGCCTGGGTTCCTGACACTTCTAGAATAATCCAGATGATCGAAGATGATTGGTTTTGACAACCAGTGGTGGGATTCCTTTGGGATAGGCCGTGGGGCGCGTACCTTTATGGGCGCCGCATGTTTTGTTATGTGGAATAAGTTTACTGTTTTTACTTCTTGTGGGAAATTCTTTTGCTTCCTAGTACTCTGCTTTTGGGGTTCGTCCTCGTCTTCGCTTGGTGTGTCGAGCCCCTTGTGTTCGGCGTTGAGTCTGCCGGATTGTTTGAAAACCCAACAATCTCTGTGTGTATGATTAGCAGGCTTTCCGGGAGTGCTATGTATTTGACATATCCTATCCAAGATTTTGTTTAGGTTGGATAGGTCGTCCCTGTTATCTTGGAGGGCCGGCTTTTTCTGATTCTGTCATGAGCTTTTGAATCCAGCGTTGACTGTCGTGCTCTTCAGACTTTTTTCCTTACTCCGGCGACGGTCCTTATTGCGTCGCGGTTTTCCGTTTCCATCCCTAGTTTCGGATGTCCTTGGGTCACTGGTGTTGCATCTTGCCAACCAGCTGTCCTCTCCTACGCAAAAGCGGGTCATGAGGCTTGTTAGTGCGGCCATTGTTCTTGGCTTTTCTTGGCCGAGGTGTCTGGCGAGCCATTCGTCTCAGACATTATGCCTGAAAGCCGCTAAGGCTTCACCGTCCGGACAGTCGACTATCTGATTCTTTTTAGTAAGAAATCTATTCCAGAATTGCCGAGCTGACTCTCCGGGCTGTTGAGTTATGTGACTAAGATCGTCTGCATCCGGAGGGCGGACATAGGTCCCTTGAAAATTTGCTCGGAAAGCGTCCTCGAGCTCTTCCCAACTTCCGATTGTGTTTTCAGGAAGGCTTTTGAGCCAGTGCCTGGCTGGCCCTTTAAGCTAGAGGGGTAAGTATTTTATGGCGTGGAGGTCATCTCCTCTATCCATATGTATGTGGAGGATATAATCCTCGATCCAGACTCCAGGGTCTGTTGTTCCATCATATGCCTCTATGTTTATGGGTTTGAATCCCGCTGGAAATTCATAATCCAGGACCTCATCGGTGAAACATAGGGGGTGTGCGGCACCCCTGTATTTGGGTGTGCCGGATTCTGATAATGGCTTTACTGCATTGCTTACGAGAGCTTGCTTTCTTGGCCCGTAAATGGACCTGGCTGGGCCATGATGCGAATCCTTAAGTGGGTCGCATGTCGGCTTAAGTGCGGCGCTGCTTGCCGCTTTATGCTGGCCATGGGGTCGTCTATTCGATCGTGTGGCTTTCTCACTTTTGGAATGCGAGGGCTCTAAGGCCTCCTCGTCGAATTCAGGTAGTAGCTTTCTCTTCGGATAGCTTTTAGTGCGGCGACTGTCGCCGTATTTGTCTGAGGTATTGATTACTTTACTCCATCTGATCCTGAGTGCATCTTCCGCAATTTTTAGCTTCCGCTTCTGCTTTTTCAGGCTGCGTGCGGTTGCAACGAGCCGTTTGTGGAGGTTCTTCTGCTTCGTGGGCTTGTCCGGCGTAGGGTCGGCCGAAATGCCATTTTCGCCGGGGGAGGGATGTTCGGTTTCTCTATCCGGGTTGTCCTGTTGGGCCGGTTGCTCTAAGGCATGCTCGTCGTCTACCGGCTCATCCTGCTCTATGGCTGGGTCTTTATCCAGGCGGGGCTTGGGTCGGCGTTTACGCCGACGCTTTGATTGTTTTTCGAGAGATCGATCCCTCTTTCCATCCCCGTTTTCCTCGTTGTTGCTTCCTTTAGGGGTATCCACCATGTACACATCGTGAGATGACGTGGCTATCCAATGCCCTATAGGCGTTGGTTCTTGGTTGTCTCCTGCATCGTCGTCCATACCGTCGATGTCTTCGGAGTCGAAGTCGAGCATGTCGGTTAAGTCGTCGACAGTAGCTACGAAGTGGGTGCTGGGTGGGTTTTGAATTTCTTCATCATCCGAATCCCATCCTTGCTGACCGTTGTCCGGCCAGGGCTCTCCTGATAAAGAGAGAGACTTTAGCGAATTCAGGATGTCGCTGAAGGGCGAGTGCTGAAAGATGTCCGCGGCGGTGAACTCCATTATCGGCGCCTAATCGGATTCGATCAGCAGGGGCGCGGGGGGCTCGGGGTTCGGAGAGGAATCCGGCTCCTCAGAGTCACGGGCCATGCGGAGTGCGGGGCTGGAGTTCGCCTCGATCGCCTCTGAGATCGCAGCCCCTGAGGCAGCGTCCAACCGCTGATCCTCGATCGGCGAAGTAGGCTCCGAATCAATGGTCGGAACCGACGCGTGTGCGGCCTCCAAGGCGCTGTGCGGCGGCAGAGCTATATCATGCCCATCGAGACAGTGCGGCGCGCTTGGCTGTGGCTCGAATCCGTCGAAGATCAAGTCCCCGCGGATGTCAGCCGTGTAGTCTAGGCTTCCAAACCTGACCTGATGGCCAGGGGCATAACTTTCGATCTTCTCAAGGTGGCCATGCGAATTGGCCCGTAGTGCAAATCCGCCGAAGAGGAAGATCTGTCCGGGGAGCAAAGTCTCACCCTGGACTGCATCGTTGTTGATGATCGAAGGAGCCATCGGGCCTAAAAGCGACGACACAGAGGAACTCTCAATGAAAGCACCAATGTCGGTGTCAAAACCGGCGGATCTCGGGTAGGGGGTTCCGAACTGTGCGTCTAGGCCGGATGGTAACAGGAGGCAAGGAACACGATGTTTTACCCAGGTTCGGGCCCTCTTGATGGAGGTAAAACCCTACGTCCGGCTTGATTAATATTGATGATATGGGTAGTACAAGAGTAGATCTACCACGAGATCAAGGAGGCTAAACCCTAGAAGCTAGCCTATGGTATGATTGTTGTATGATGAAGTTGTCCTACGGACTAAAACCCTCCGATTTATATAGACACCGGAGAGGGTTAGGGTTACACAAAGTCGGTTACGATGCTAGGAGATCTTGAATATCCGCATCGCCAAGCTTGCCTTCCACGCCAAGGAAAGTCCCATCCGGACACGGGACGAAGTCTTCAATCTTGTATCTTCATAGTCCTGGAGTCCGGCTGAAGGTATAGTCCGGCTACCCGAACACCCCCTAATCCAGGACTCCCTCAATGTTTCTTACTACCCATGTAATATAACATAACTAGTTGGGCACTTGTCTGTTCAAGCACTAATGACCCCTACGCCTGGTCTCCATGCATATACCCCAGTTCTTATATAACTGAGCGGGTATTCGGATACACTCTGGACTATCGGGTCCCGAGGTTGAAGCGAAAAGGTCCGCCATGACAAATGATCTACAATCTGGCTAGAAGGCATTAAACATGTCACTTTAATTACATAGTCATGCAGACTGACTGTCGGGGATATACCCCGCGGTATGACCCGGCTGGAGTTGTAAACCGGCTGGGACTTGGTAAACCGGCGGATGGTAAACCGGCGGAGAGTTAAGACAGAGAGTCAAGATAGAAGGCTAAGACAGACGTTAAACCGGCTGGTGTTAAACCGGCAGACAATGTTATACCGGCAGACGTTAAGAAGCCAAGGAAGGGAAGTCAAAATAGTTTAAGTTAAAGTCCAAGTTGGACTCCACATGTAAACCGCCTCTTCAACATATATAAGGAGGGACAGGGCTCCTCAAAGGGGGAGAAGCAACAAACAATCTCGAGGGCTAGACACAATTAGAGGAGAGCCGATCTACGGCGACTCCCTCGTGATGATAATGAGATCTAGCCTCAAACAGCATATAGGGTTGTTACCGGATGATGTTTTCCGGGGCCCGAAGCTGTCTAAATCCTCGTCTTGTGTTGCGTTTCTCGATTCCGCTCAACCCCTCTCAAGCTACCACACAGATGCGTTGGCCTCATGACTAAGTCCTTCTGCTAAGGACATCTGACGTGACAATTCCGCGACAGTTGGCGCCCACCGTGGGGTCCCCCGCACGGTGATGTTGAGTTCTTGGAGAGATCTTTCCCAGAGATAAGAAGTTTTACAAAAAAAATCGGTTGAAAAATAACCGGTTTGAAAAAGATTCACATCAATCGGAGTTTCATCAGTCAAAGATCAAGGGAATTTTTCAGCAGTGGATTATACAAAGTTGAGAGGAGTTAGGATTGCGCCGCCATCTTATGGCAATTTTGGTGAACGTTAAGTCGCCGGGTCAAAGGATTTTCCTAAAAGATTCGATCCAACGCTGCCATCATGGGTATTTGCACTAAAACTCCAACTCAGAGAAGACAAAGTAAACCCGGAGATTTGGGCCAACCCGGAGAAAGCCCGCTCTAGCCGGATCAAGCCACCCCTTGCGTCAGTGCAACCCGCCGCGTGAACATCCTGCGTCGCGCTGCGAAGCTCTAGTGCGATTCAAGTCACCACCTGGGCCGGATTATACCCGGTCTCACATCTGCTATTCCGACCCGTCTTCACCCACGAGTCTAAGTCGCCTCGGGATCCTCGGCCAAGATCATGCAAGTTGCCGATTCCGTCGGATTCCTTCTGCACCACCTTCCGACTCATCACCAAATTCATTAAGGATCGACATGGGGGCTCTGCCGAAGACCCGTCGGTCGTGCAAGGCTGCTGCCACAATTCGCCTTGCCGACTTACCTCCACGGACTTGCTGCTTTAAACCGCCCGCGCCGTGAGTCGCTATCGGCTACTCACCTTCGTCTCTACTGAGGCCTCGTAAGATTCAGTCTGCCCGGACTGTTCACCTCGACCGCCGTGCAGCAAGCTGCCGCTCTGTCCTGGCCTACTGTGAGTCGCTGCTCCAACCATACGACCTGCCGCAAGCAAGCAGCGTCTGCCGCGGGATCGTTTCGGGTCACTACCTCCGCCGATTTCACCAGAAACCGCCCTGGGTCGCCAACAAGACGCCGAGCTGCGTCGAGTGCCGCCCGGCTCCAAAGCCACAGCTCGATCGCCGCGGGCCTCGGCCAAAGCTGTGCCTGGCTGCCTCCGCCGCCCCCATGGCTGCGTCAGGCCACTTATGCCTGCGCCGAGTTCGCCTCCTCCAAGTTGTAGAGCGCCTCGCCTCCTCCAAGTACCGGTGCGCCTCGCCTCCTCCGAGCCGCTTGCGCGCCTTGCTGTCACCGCCGACCTCGCACCAAGCCGCCGCTGCAGCCTGTTTTAGCTCAGGGCCACGACGGCTGTTGAGTCGCCGGCCCTGCGCATTCGAGCCGCCCGCGGCAGGGTGGCCACAGCTGTTCTTGAGACAGCCTGCCGCCCGGTCGACTTGCCTTGTTGCTCGGGGCCCGATTTCATCTACATGGATTCGAGGACGCATTCTTCGCGGCGGTCAAAATCGCCGGTTCATCTTTCCGGTTTATCGCCTCGCGTTTGGAGCGTGCCCCGACCCACATGGCCTTGAGCCATCTCGCCATTGCCGGTTTATTCCCGCCGCAAGTCGGCCTTGCTTCCCCGGTCTCCGTTGCCGTTTCAACATATTTGAGCTGCGACCTTGCTTTACGGGAACAGGAGATCAATGCTGGAACACTTCACGGGAACGACCCCTAGGCCTCAAAATCTAAAAACGCGTAAAGTCTACAACCTTTGCCGAGTCACAAGTCTGGCCGGTTCTGGCACGCCATGTAAGCCGAATCTCTGCAACCACAGGCGCTGAGGCAAAATTCGCGTCACAGTAGGGCAGCAGCATGCTGGTCAAACTAGGATGCAACGTCACGTGTGATCAACGGCGGCTACAAATCTCTGTTTCCTTACTTAGGAGCCGGGAGCTCTTTTTTGCTACTGCCATCGTTGTGTATATGAAGCAAAACAGTGCCAGGTCAATAAACATGTACCGAGGTTAATCAAACAAGGGAATCTAGCAGCACAATTCATGGGAGGACCATCAGTGCTACGTCTACGCGCATCCAACAAGTCCAAAGTCTAGTTACCATACTAGCACATCTTACGGGAGGGCCGCTAGTGCTATGTCTACGTACTGCATCCGCCGACCACTACTGCTGAGTCGCCATGGCCATGCCTCACTGAGTCGCCTCTGAACTAAATCCGTTACCTACGGTCCCTCGTCAAGCCATTGTCTCACCTCGCCGGATGCCTCCTCAATTTCAGCAGTGCCGAGTTAATCCAACCTGGCGCCCTTCCACTGTGGCATCGAGCCGCCCCCTACAAACTGCCACCACGCTCACCGGCTTGCAGCTCGGGCCGCCCACGCAGTCCTTCCACGACCCGCGCGTCGCCTTGCCCTGCGCCCAACCGTCGTCCAGGCTGGTGTCTCGCTTCACTGGCATTGTTGACGAACCGCCACTTCCAAGCTCAGCCACCACTGTCCACCTGTGAGTCGCTTGGCGTTGTCAAACCGACCGGCCGAGGTTGAGCCGCCCCCGCTGTCATCGCTGGCCGTGAGCCGCCTAGCCTCGTCGCTCTGTCACAGTGTCTTGCAGCAAATCGCCTCGGCCCCGTGCTGCCGCAAGCCACCTTGCCGCCAGAACCGCCGTCAAGGCCTCCACGGCTTTGAGCCGCCCTCGCCTCGGTTGCTTCCGTCGAGCAAGACAGGTTTTTTGGTCTGTGGTAGCCTGGTGCGGATCATGGTGTTTTCTGGCCTGCCGTTTGTGCGGATTGCTGATTATTGGGTCATGTTGCATCTTGAGAAACCTCAAAGTTCTCGTCTGACGCAACATGTGATACTAAAAGTAAGTTAGCAAGATTGAGGTCATGCAAAAAGCAGTACGCACGTGAATGACGGGTTACAACAGAAGGAGGAACATGCACGTCCCTAACTTGATGGATGGGTCATACCATCGTCATTTTGTCTATGGGAGTTGCGATGGACCGATCAAATCAGGTGATATCTATCTAGGTTTATTTTAATTAACACATTATTTTGATCAAGCAACAATTACTCTGGCCTGCAATATTTTTACGCAGGGTGGTTACTAAAAGACAAATGAGTGGTGTTATACCACGGATTCACGTTCGTCTGCGCCGCGCGGCTTTACGGATAGGCGTGTCATGGTCCACTTTTCATCAACGTGCCGGCCGATTCGCCCATCCGCGCCGCCTAACAACGCCACGAACGACTCGCCCGTCCGTCCTCGCGATCGGTTCACGCGTCCACGCCGTCTTACGAGGATGACAACTTGCGCGATCCCACCGGCCTACAACGCCGCGGCTGACTCATCTGTCTACTCCCGCGGCCGACTCACTCGTCATGATCATCAACTCCGTGGCGGATGACTATTGGCCTGATGTATCAGGTGAAATCCATTCAGTATATTTTTATTTACATATTGCTTTCTTTAAAAGAGCAATTACTCTGGCTTGCAAGTTCTCCAGTGCAGGACAAGTTATATTACTGAGCCATTGATTAACTCATGCCGGTTTATATCACGGCCAAGTATGAAGAATCTCAAGCCAACTCCTCGATTCGTCTTGAGACTCGGGGGCTACAATGGCGTGACTCGACAGAATTGGCCGGTTTCAATGAATTCAAGAACTCCGGATCATTGTAGGGAAAAATAACCCGGCCCCAGAGGCTACTGCCTTATTGGCGAATATTTAAAGACCGTCAGAAATTTCTGGCTTAAAAAGAAGTATTCCGGTTCAAAAACCGGTTCAAGGGAAATCTGTCTCCCACAAAGCGCTGAAGCTCTCAATATCCGGTTTAAATCCGGCTCAAGGAAAAATTAAAGGGACCAAAGAGAGTCTGTTGCACAGCACAGTTCAAACATAGGTACACTGAGGGAGTCCTGGATTAGGGGGTGTTCGGGTAGCCGGACTATACCTTTAGCCGGACTCCTGGACTATGAAGATACAAGATTGAAGACTTCGTCCCGTGTCCGGATGGGACTTTCCTTGGCGTGGAAGGCAAGCTTGGCGATGCGGATATTCAAGATCTCCTACCATTGTAACCGACTCTGTGTAACCCTAACCCTATCCGGTGTCTATATAAACCGGAGGGTTGTAGTCCGTAGGCAATCAACTCCATATACAACTATCATACCATAGGCTAGCTTCTAGGGTTTAGCCTCCTTGATCTCGTGGTAGATCTACTCTTGTACTACCCATATCATCAATATTAATCAAGCAGGATGTAGGGTTTTACCTCCATTAAGAGGGCCCGAACCTGGGTAAAACATCGTGTTCCCTGCCTCCTGTTACCATCCGGCCTAGATGCACAGTTCGGGACCCCCTACCCGAGATCCGCCGGTTTTAACACCGACATTGCTGCTTTCATTGAGAGTTCCTCTGTGTCGTCGCCTTTAGGCCCGGTGGCTCCTTTGATCATCAACAACGATGCGGTCCAGGGTGAGACTTTGCTCCCCGGACAGATCTTCGTCTTCGGCGGCTTCGCTCTGCGGGCCAATTCGCTCGGCCACCTGGAGCAGATCGAAAGCTACGCCCCTGGCCATCAAGTCAGGTTTGGAAGCTTAAATTACATGGCTGACATCCACGGAGACTTGATCTTCGACGGGCTCGAGCCACGGCCAAGTGCGCCGCACTATCTCGAGGGGCATGATCTAGCTCTGCCCCCGGACAGTGTCCTGGAGGCCGCACACGCATCGGTTCCGACCCCTAACGCGGAGCCTATTGCGCCAATCGAGGATGAACGGTTGCACGTCACCTCAGGGGCTGCGATCCCGAAAGCGGTCGAGCCGAACGCTAGCCCCACACTCTACATGATCCGTGACTCCGAGGATCCGGACTCCTTTCCGAACTCCGAACCCCCCGCGCCCCTGCCGATCGAATCCGATTGGGCGCCGATAATGGAGTTCACCGCCGCAGACATCTTTCAACATTCGCCTTTTGGTGACATCCTGAATTCTCTTAAGTCTCTCTCTTTATCAGGAGAGCCCTGGCCGGACTACGGTCAGCGAGGGTGGGATGCGGACGATGAGGAAATTCAAAGCCCACCCACCACCCACTTGGTAGCCACTGTCGACAATTTAAATGACGTGCTCAACTTTGACTCCGGAGACATCGACAGCATGGATGACGATGCAGGAGATACCGACGAACCAACGCCCATAGGGCATTGGACAGCCACCTAATCTCACGGTGTGTACATGGTGGATACCCCTAAAGGAAGCGACAACGAGGAAAAAGGGGATGGGACGGGAGATCGACCCCCCGAAAAGCAATCAAAACGTCGGCGTAAACGCCGACCCAAGCCCCTCCTCGACAAAAACCCAGCCATAGAGCAAGACGAGCCGGTAGACGACGAGCAGGCCTTAGAGCAACCGTCCAAACAGGGCAACATGGATAGAGAAACCGAACATCCCTCCTCCGGCGAAAACGGCATTCCGGACGACCTCACGCCGGATAAACCTATGGAGCAGAAGAATCTCCACGAGAGGCTCGTTGCAACTGCACGCAGCCTAAAAAAGCAGAAGCAGAAGCTAAAAATAGCGGAAGATGCACTCCGGATTAGATGGAGCAAAGTAATCAATACCGCAGATAAATACGGCAACGGTCGTCCCACTAAAAGCTATCCGAAAAGAAAGCTACTGCCCGAATTCGACGAAGAGGCCTTAGAGCCCTCGCATTCAAAAAATGAAAAAGCCACACGGTCGGATAGACGACCCCATAAAGCGGCAAGCGGCGACGCACCTAAATCGGCATGCGACCCACTTAAGGATTCGCATCATGGCCCAGTCAGGTCCATTTATGGGCCAAGAAAGCAAGCTCTCGTAAGCAACGCTATGAAGCCATCATCAGAATCCGGCACACCCAAATACAGGGGCGCCGCACACCCCCTATGTTTCACCGATGAGGTCCTGGACTATGAATTCCCAGAGGGATTCAAACCCGTAAACATAGAGGCATATGATGGAACAACAGACCCTGGAGTTTGGATCGAGGATTATATCCTCCACATACACATGGCTAGAGGAGATGATCTCCACGCCATAAAATATCTACCCCTTAAGCTTAAAGGGCCAGCCCGGCATTGGCTTAAAAGCCTTCCCGAAAACACAATTGGAAGCTAGGAAGAGCTCGAGGATGCTTTCCGAGCAAACTTTCAAGGGACCTATGTCCGCCCTCCGGATGCAGACGATCTTAGTCACATAACTCAACAACCCGGAGAATCAGCTCAGCAGTTCTGGAATGGATTCCTCACTAAAAAGAATCAGATAGTCGACTGTCCGGACGCCGAAGCCTTAGCAGCTTTCAGGCATAACGTCCGAGACGAATGGCTCGCCAGACACCTCGGCCAAGAAAAGCCAAGAACAATGGCCGCACTAACAAGCCTCATGACCCGCTTTTGTGCAGGGGAGGACAGCTGGTTGGCAAGGTGCAGCCCCAGCAACCCAAGTACATCCGAAACTAGGGATGGAAACGGAAAACCGCGACGCAACAAGGACCGTCGCTGGACTAAGGACAAAAGTCCGAAGAGCACGGCAGTCAATGCCGGATTCAAAGGTTCACGACAAAATCAGGAAAAATCGCCCCCCCCCAGGATAATAGGGACGATCCATCCAACCTAAATAAAATCCTAGACAGGATATGTCAGATACACAGTACTCCTGGGAAGCCTGCTAACCATACCCACAGAGACTGTTGGGTTTTCAAACAATCTGGCAGACTCAATGCCGAACACAAGGGGCTCGACACACCAAGCGAAGACGAGAACGAACCCCAAAACCAGAGCACCAGGAAACAAAAGAACTTCCCACAAGAAGTAAAAACAGTGAACTCACTTCACATAACAAAACGTGTGGCGCCCTTAAAGGTACGCACGACACGGCCCATCCCCAAAGGGTCCTGCCACTGGTTGTCAAAACCGATCATCTTCGATCAGCTAGATTATTCTAGGAATATCAAGAATGTAGGCTAGACTGCCTTGATACTCGATCCAATAATTGGCGGACTCCAGTTTTCGAATGTCCTTATGGACGGCGGAAGTGGACTAAACCTGATATATCAGGATACAATCCAGCACATGGGGATAAACCCAGCAAGAATCCGCTGCAGCAAAACCTCCTTTCAAGGGGTAATACCTGGCCCGCACACCCATTGTATGGGTTTTCTCTGGCTCGAAGTCGTATTCGGCTCTGCCGATAACCTCTGCCGCGAAAAGCTGACCTTCCATATCGTCCCGTTCTCAAGTCGCTATCAAGCACTACTGGGACGCGAAGCTTTCGCGCGCTTTAACGCAATACCACATTATGCATCTCTTACGCTTAAGATGCCCGATCCACGAGGCATCATCTCTTTGAAGGGGAAGCACTAAAGTGCGCCTCCCCAAGCGGAGGACTGTGCGGCCGCTTTGAGAGCCCCACAGCAAAATGGCCTCACCGTCCAAAAAACTTCGAAATAGGTCATTCAAGAACACGAACGCGGATAGACGAGTTCGGTGCAAAATCATCATTGATGTAGGCCTAGAAGCCATATACCCCCGCACTAGGGGCTCCACGCATATACGATAAGAGACAATAAAGCTCAATCTTATATATCTTACTTTATACTTCGCTTATTTTAAACTCTTTCGGCACAACCCATTTTCAACTCAGTTCCTCTCTTTTACAGATGAACGTCGTGCAGCGCCCGTCCAGGATACGGCACAACGGAGACACAGGCGCAGACGTGCAGTAGGGACCCGTCCTAAAGGATTCTTTTTAGATTAGGACCCTGCATAAACCTTTTTTACTGTCTCTTGTTGCTACACATCCCCTGGTTTTTTCTTTCTGATATAACCAAGGAGGAGGCTGGCGTCTTGGCATGTGGCCACGTCAGAATTTTTGCACGTACCTGGACACTAGGGGCTTTTTTAATAAAGAGTGTTGTCTCGCCCGCACTCATAAAGATCGAACACCTTAGGGAGTGTTCGGCGTCGCGAGTTTTGGCATTATATGCATCAGCTCCGAATGATGTCTTTGGTCAAATGTTGGGATGCCCGGCTCCTGAGTTTGGCTACCTTACGTTCCGCTCTATCGGCTAAGGTAGCACCAGGAGAACTACTGCGATTGTGCCCCCGGTTCGGCCGGGCGAGCACCTCAGTAGAGAAAGCCGAAAACTGACTGTCATGATGTAGCGTGAGACTGGTCAGCCACTCGATGACCTATCGGAATCTATCGGATTCCTCCGCTTTAACGAAGGGCCGCTTCCCGATCAGGCACATACTCGCCCCGAATTCGGACGAGCGCAGTTGCCACCAAGGAGCTACCTAAAGAGTCTCATTGTCAAACTCCTATGGCTAAGTGAAAGTGTTAAAGCATTATAGTCCGGTTGCCTGGCCCGCTGCGCTATCACCTCCTTTGTAGGACCAAGACGTTGGGTTAAGTGTGAAAATGCATCTTCTGCGAGCACCCCCGCACTATGTGCGTGGGGGCTGAAGCCAACGACTGCCATCTTTCAGATTCTATATATGTATATATATATATATCTTAAAACGGCCGCACAGGAGGTGTTCCCAATACTTGGAGGCACAAGTATAAAAATGGCCACTACAGTTTATCAAAATATTACTTTATAATTACATATGCTATCATAACATAGCATCTTTCGGGCACTGCGTCTCTATTACACGAGCGCCTTCAAGAACTTCCTGAAAATAGTGCTCGGAGGGTACTCGGCTTTTGTCCGAATCTCGGGACGCAACAACGGTGGTCTCCATCTCTGCCCAGTATGTCTTAACACGGGCAAGAGCCATCCTAGCGCCCTCTATGCATGCTGACCTCTTCATTGCATTTATACGCGGCACCGCGTCAAGGAATTGCTGCACCAAGCTGAAATAACTCTTCGGCTCCGATCTCCCCGGCCACAGGTGACCCATGACGTACTTCATGGCGAGTCCAGACAACCTATTCAGTTCGGCCCATTGAGCCAAACGATCATCCACTGCAAGTGGACGCTCTGGATTGTGAAACTGCGACCGGAAAAGCTTTTCCACTTCGCGATCTTTCTGATCTTGAAAGTGTTCGGTCGCATCAGCAGCACTCGCTGCCAAGTCCAGATAGGTATCCTCCACACTCCACATCCGGTCCAACGGAGCAAACTTCGGATCACAAAATTTCCTTCGCAGCATAAAGGGCTTTCCAGCCGCAATCTGTTCGGCCTGACGCAGCTCCTCCTTCGCAGCTCTCATCGCAGAGTGCGCGTCCTTGGCATTGGCAACGGCCTTCTCTATGTCCATCTATTTCGCCTGGTCTTCTTTTTCAAGAAGTCTGCAACGGTCGGTAGCGCTTTTTAACTTTTCGGCCATCTCGGCCATCTCCTCCTTGCTTCGGCAATGAGCAGTCTGTTCGGCTCTCAGCTCTTCAAGGGCCTTCTCGGCAGCCGCATCGCTTTTTCTGACTTGCTCCTTAGCTTGGGCAAATTCTGCCCTAAGATTCTCCACGGCGGTCGTACCATCTGCGTCAAGCACACACATTGTAAGACATTGGCATGACCGTCCTCTTACCTGATGCCGCCCAAAGAATTACATACCTTGAGCCTCATCAAGCCGCTTGTTGACAAGCACGATGTCGGCATCTGCCACGTCCAGTTGCCGCTTTAGTTCGGCCACATCATCAGTTCGGCTTGATTCCGGACACCTCGCCACCTACATTCAAAGGCGACATCTTAGACCTGGGATTATGATCCTCGGTGTGCCGTCATTTCTTGACAACGCGCAGAGTCTCAGGGGCTACTATCTACACAGGGCGCATCTTACTTATGCGCAACTGACAAAAGTGTACATTATCTAACGTACCTCAAAATCCGTCAGTAAACTTTTGACGGCCTCATGCAATCCGCTTCTGCGGATGAAATCCTTTCAATCACCGTGCCCATCAATGCATGGTGCTCGTCTGAGATAGAAGCTCGCCCCAGCAGAATCTTTAGCTCCTCCGGCCGAGCACCAGACAGTGCCGGACTTGTCCTATGGCCTCTTTCGAAGGCCGGACGCGTAGAGCCTTGGGGGCCACATAGCTATCTTCCGCCCCTGCCGGATTCAGAAAAACCCTCCGCGACGACACCTCAGGGTCGCCCGCCTCGCTAAGCGGTATGGCAGGGGGAGGCGTCCCGCTCTCCATCATCTCCGGAAGAAGAACCCCCGAAGACGAGCTCTGCTGAGAAGGGCTGAGGTCCGAGCTACAGGTAAAATTTCGGTTAATCTTCTCAGATATAAATCAAGGATTTCTCTCATCCCTCAAAAGGAAAACCTCTCTCTACTTACGGCTCGCTGGAGGGCTGATCCCTTTGAGGGCATAGTTCGGCCGAGGAACTCCCCGGCGCCGGACCCTCTGACGAGGATTTTCTCCCCCGCTTCGGGGCCATGGTCTCCGGGTCGTCAGAGGCGGCCCTCTTCTTCCCCTTGGGAGAGGAATTGTCGGTTCCTCCCTTCGGAGCAGCCTCCTTCGAGGAGGCCATAGTTCCCTTTTCCTTCCCCTTACTTCCCTCCAAAGGCATTATCTTCAACATCCTGACAAGCACGGGATCCGGCCTGGTTTCGGGAAGGGGAGCCGGACACCTGATCAGCTTTGCATTCGCTATCCACTCATGTTTAAAAGGATAGCTCTTTTAGGGGCAAATTTATGGCGATTATATGGATAGTAGGTCCAGGCACAAGGTTACTTACTTGGGTATCCGGGCGATTGCAGCTTAGGCCTGCGTCCTCGGTCAAATCCGGACACATCATTTGTGATTCGAAGAACAGTTTATACATCTCCACGGGCGTTGCGCCCATAAAATGCTGGAGAGCTCGTGGTCCCTCTGGATTAAACTCCCACAGACAAAGGGAGCGACGTTTGCCGGGCAGTGTTTGGCGAATTAGCATGACCTGCGTCACCTTGACCAGGTCGAGGTCTCTTTCTAAGAGATCCCTGATGCGGCCCTGCAACAAGGGCACGTCTTTGGATAACCCCCAATCTAATCCTTTGTTGACCCATGACGCTAGCCATGATGGGGGACCCGAGCGAAAGGCAGGAGGCGCTGCCCACTTGGCGCTCCTGGGAGCGGTGATATAGAACCATTCTCATTGCCACAAACCGAGCTCCTCTTGAAAGGAGCCCTCAGGCCATGGAGCATTAGCATTCTTACTTATGACAGCGCCTCGGCACTCTGCGTGCCGTCCCTTGATCATCTTCGGCTCCACTCCAAAAGTCTTGAGCCATAATCCGAAGTGAGGAGTAACACGGAGGAACGCTTCGCACACAACGATGAATGAGGAAATGTGGAGGATGGACTCCGGAGCTAAGTCATGAAATTCCAGCCCGTAATAAAACAGTAGCCCCCTCACGAAGGGATCCATCGGGAAGCCTAAACCCCGAAGGAAGTGAGACATGAACACTACGCTCTCACCGGGCTGGGGACTGGGAATAGCCTGCCTTTGAGCAGGCAACCTATGCGAAATTTTGGCGGTCAAGAACTTAGCCTCTCTCAACTTTAGCATGTCCTCCTCCGTGACGGAGGAGGGCATCCATCGGCCTTGAAGGTCGGAACCGGACATTGTCGAAGGTCCGAAGCGCCTTGAATCTGGAGCCTAGGGTGTTGGAACTCGAGGCGATTGGCGAACTCGTTTGAGAATGGAAAAAGGAGTAAGGCCTTGGTCTCTTTATAAGAGGTTGAATACCAGGAGCCCTCCCCGTAACCGTTTGGGACTCGCCTGTAATCGAGAAAACATGCTAACGGGCACGATTGGGTTACCCACGTCCGTATTGATGAGAATCCCGTAAAAGGGGGGCACACGATCTCTGCTTTGACAAGACATGCCAAGGAAACCGCCTCGCAAAACACGCTGAGGTGGAAAACTAAAAACGATTCGAGTAAAGGACTTGGCCATAGTGTGATGACGCACTGTGGAATACGTTGGCAGATTTCATTTGTGTCAATATTATTCTCTCTATGGCAATATGTGGAAACTTATTTTGCAGAGCCGGACACTACTCTTGGTGTTTACAATCTTCTACGAAGGACTTGGAGGAGGAACCCGCCTTGCAATGCCGAAGACAATTTGCGCGCCGGACTCGTCGTCATTGAAGCCTGGTTCAGGGGCTACTGAGGGAGTCCTGGATTAGGGGGTGTTCGGGTAGCCGGACTATACCTTCAGCCGGACTCCTGGACTATGAAGATACAAGATTGAAGACTTCGTCCCGTGTCCGGATGGGAGTTTCCTTGGCGTGGAAGGCAAGCTTGGCGATGCGGATATTCAAGATCTCCTACCATTGTAACCGACTCTGTGTAACCCTAACCCTATCTGGTGCCTATATAAACCGGAGGGTTGTAGTCCGTAGTCAATCAACTCCATATACAACTATCATACCATAGGCTAGCTTCTAAGGTTTAGCCTCCTTGATCTCGTGGTAGATCTACTCTTGTACTACCCATATCATCAATATTAATCAAGCAGTACGTAGGGTTTTACCTCCATTAAGAGGGCCCGAACCTGGGTAAGACATCGTGTTCCCTGCCTCCTGTTACCATCCGGCCTAGATGCACAGTTCGGGACCCCCTACCCGAGATCCGCCGGTTTTGACACCGACATACACCTTGAGCACAGCTCACAGTATCATTTGGGGGCTTGGTCGTATTTGAACCATAGCTACACCTCTTGATCCGGCTATCAAGCTAATATTATCATAAGAGCACAGCTCTGGTTATTTACGTAATCCGGCTATCAAGCCAATATATCATAAGGGGCCAAAGAGAGTCTGTTGCACAGCACAACTCAAACATAGGCACCCATTGAGCACAGCTCACAAAGTTACTTGGGGGCTCTTTGTGTAAAGTAACAAAGAGCTTGAAAGGACCCTTGTAATTGGGTATCGACCCACGGCTTGGAAGCCTGGTGTATTCACCTAAAACCCCGGGTTAACCTGCCTTCATCAAGTAAGCCACTCCTATCCACGTAATCCTGGCCTGACCCGCCGAACGTTTGACAGTTACTCTCATTGAGACCCTGAACTTGTCAAAGTTAAAACGACGATTGGTTAGTTAGAGGCCCATCTTAAAATTCTTTGTCAAATGGTTTAACTCAGCGGCCTGGCAGCCCATGAAAATCCTCGAATTTGGGCCTGGCAGCCCTTGAAAAGCCTTGACTACACGGTTTTATTCGCCTTTGTCAAGATTTTTCTCTTTTGATAAATTTTATGTTGAACCGGTGTCTATTGACCCGGCATGACTATCAATCATCAAATTAACCCGGTGTTCGTTAACCCGACTCGACTTTCAACTACAAGTTGTCAGTATATAATCACTTATAATCCGGTGTTTATTGACCCGGCCTGGCTTTGGACTATAAGTCGCCAGTATATATTTGGATTGCGCCATTGGAATTATGTGCTTATAAATCATTGGGTATATTATTCAAATAGCCAACATGGCTGGATTTTTATTATGGTTATTAATAACCAGTATTATGATTAAGGTTTTCAAAGTCGCTTTAGCGCAAATGGCTATCATATTATCAATAGATATGATTTATTCTACAATTGAAGGAATAGAACCGAGTTGCTGCAGGCTTACGACCCGGCACTTGGGGGCTACATTATTTCAGTTGAAATTACATTAAATACACAAGTCTCATGTTGCTGCAAGCATGCACCATGACACTTGGGGGCTAATGCAAAGTCATTTTTTTGCTCACCTTATTGAAGACCCGACTCATGACATGGTAATGAGCCGGCCCTTGGGGGCTACCAATTGCCTCTGTCAACTATTTAAGGTACAAAGCTTTTTATCCATTACATTGAAGGGTCTACTGCTCAGTTGGTAAAGCACAAGGCTCTTAACCTTGTGGACGTGAATTCAAGCCCCATGATGGGGGTTACATCATATGATGTTATTTTCATTGAAGAATATATCAAAGTCCCATCTCAATATTATCTTACTGAGCCGACCCTTGGGGGCTACGCGTTGATGATCAAAGTTTACAAGATTATATTTACAAAGTCCCTGCTCATTATTGCATAATGACCCGGCCCTTGGGGGCTACACTGGTTGGAGTTTTTATGAGAATAAGGCAATTTCAAGTCCCAGGTTGCTGCAAGCATGACAACCCGGCACTTGGGGGCTACATATGTAGAATACTCAATTCTGACTAGTGATTGATGAACAACCTGCATTTCTTCAAGATTGTGATATTCATATTGAAGCAAGTCTTAAGCTGTTGCTATGCTACCTTCTTAAGACTTGGGGGCTACAAGTGATAGGCATATAAGAGGTATATTTTCAAGCTTCATGTTAACTACAATTATGACCTCATGCCATCAATATTTGTAAACCGGTAATGATAAACCGGCAAGTTCAATTCTTAAATTGGCAAGTTCTACATTCTTAAACCGGCTGAAGATCAAACGAGTATTTCAAAGGCCAATATTTTTGTTAAGCGTTGGGAGCTGAAGTCAAAGGAGTTATTCTTCACAATATTTCACTATGACAAACCGATGTCAGCAAATTGATTATGAAGCTGGTCTATTGACTCAGATTTTATAGAAGAAGGAAGTGACAAGGACTTAAGGATAATCAAGATCAGTTTAACATGGATAAATCCAAATTAAACTGGGGGCTAATGTCGGGGATATACCCCGCGGTATGACCCGACTGGAGTTGTAAACCGGCTGGGACTTGGTAAACCGGCGGATGGTAAACCGGCGGAGAGTTAAGACAGAGAGTCAAGATAGATGGCTAAGACAGACGTTAAACCGGCAGACAATGTTAAACCGACATATAATGTTAAACCGGCAGACAATGTTAAACCGGCAGACGTTAAGAAGCCCAGGAAGGGAAGTCAAAATAGTTTAAGTTAAAGTCCGAGTTGGACTCCACATGTAACCCGCCCCTTCAACATATATAAGGAAGGGCAGGGCTCCTCAAAGGGGGAGAAGCAAACAACAATCTCTAGGGCTAGACACAATTAGAGGAGAGCCGATTTACGGCGACTCCCTCGTGATGATAATGAGATCTAGCCTCAAACAGCATGTAGGGTTGTTACCGGATGATGTTTCCCGGGGCCCGAAGCTGTCTAAATCCTCGTCTTGTGTTGCGTTTCTCGATTCCGCTCAACCCCTCTCAAGCTACCACATAGATGCGTTGGCCTCACGACTAAGTTCTTCCGCTAAGGACATCTGACGTGACAATTCCGCGACACTGACTAAATTCCTCCTCTATACCATCCAACAGGCGGTCTAGCTTACAATCCTGTTGCGAATACTTTGCGGCTAATTCTACTTGCCCATAAACTAAGCTAACAGGGATCTCTTTCCCGTCGGGCCCCACAGGTCCAACCTCGGCCATGTGATTCGGGTCAGTCTTGGTATACCGCGTCTTCACCATGGCCCAGGCCACCCTGGCACCTTGACGATAGGCCGATATCTTCCATAATCGGAAGCGCCGCCGCGCTCCTTTGAGCTTCTCCGTAAGCTCTGCAACGCCTTCTGGCAAGGAGACGGATGGCCATAAGGCCTGGGCAATACCTTGCATCACCTGCTGAACTTGTTCGTGCAGTTGTGAGAGCTCGGATAGAAGATCACCCGCAGACCCGGGCATTTCCTCCACGGGACGATGTAACGCCCTCGATGCGGCTATATCTCCTACGTGTCGAAGCACGACTTAGAGGCATAACCGCATTGAAAGCAATGTCGCAAGTAAGGCAATCATCACAACATCCCATGTAATATAGATAATAAAAGGGGAAGGTACATAGTTGGCTTACACTCGCCACGTCAAACAAAGTACATAAATAACATTACATAATCCAATCACTCATGGCCCGACTACAGTGCCAAAATAAAAGATAAACCCAACATGCGACACGGTCCTGATCGCCCCAACTGGGCACCACTACTGATCATCAGGGAAAGACACATAGTAACGGCGTGAGTCCTCGTCGAACTCCCACTTGAGCTCAAGCGCGTCATCTGGAACGGAGTCATCAGGCCCTGCATCTAGTTTGTAAGTAATCTGTGAGCCACAGGGACTCAGCAATCTCGCACCCTCGCGATCAAGACTATTTAAGCTTATAGGTAAGGCAAGGTAATATGTGGAGCTGCAGCAAGCGACTAGCATATATGGTGGCTAACCAGTTCGCAAAAGAGAGCGAGAAGAGAAGGCAAAGCGCGAACAAATAACTAGAGAACAACCTGCGGCAAGCATTACTCTAACACCGTGTTCACTTCCCGGACTCCGCCGAGAAGAGACCATCACGGTAACGCACACAGTTGATTCATTTTAATTAAGTTAAGGTTCAAGTTATCTACAACCGGACATTAACAAATTCCCATCTGCCCATAACCGCGGGCACGGCTTTCGAAAGTTCAAATCCCTGCAGGGGAGTCCCAACTTAGCCCATGACAAGCTCTCACGGTCAATGAAGGATATACCTTCTCCCGAGACATTCTGATCAGACTCGGTATCCCGGTTCTACAAGACATTTCGACAAGTTAAAACAAATCCAGCAACACCACCCAGATGTGCCGACAAATCCCGATAGGAGCTGCACATATCTCGATCTCAGGGCACACCGGATGTCGTGGTTTTTTCACGGCAGATGTCCTAGAGAAAGGACTTAGTCGTGGAGCCATCGCGACGGGTTAGCTTGAAGGGGTTAAAGCAGACACAGGGACGCAAGAGAGTTTATACTAGTTCGGCCCCTTCGATGAAGGTAAAAGCCTACGTCTAGTTGTGATGGAATTGATGGGGTTTCAATGACTAGGGAGCAAACAAGCTTCGCCTATGTCTCGAGTTGTTGTCTGTCCTTGAACCACCGCCGGGTCATCCCCTCATATACACGGGTGACGCCCGTCGGTTCACAGAGTCCCAACACCGGTCGATATTCGTATCCGGGTTGGTCTCTCCTTATTCCTAACTTACAATATAACTTTATACACAAATACCGGTTTACAGCTACAAGTCTTAAACCGACTACGGGCCTTAAGCCCTCATCTGTCTTCATGGGCTTTAGCTCTCTTGAACTACTGATGAAGTTGACCCGGCCCAGATAGGCCGGTTTATGCCCAGCAGTAATATCCCCAACATTAGGCCCAGATTGATTTGAACGGGTTAATGTCAATCCTTTAACAAAAAGCTTCATCTTCAACATCTTCTCATACATTGGTAAACCGCCATGATGTCATCTTCTCTGATTGCTGTAAACCGGAGTGACGTCACCTGTCATAACGAAGCTATCCATTATGCTTCTTTGTTTAATAGATCTACGGAAATCGAGGCGACAGCTCCGTTTCGTGGCCCCTTGATTGTCGCGCCTGACACATGTCCTTTTGCCTTATAAATAGGACCGAAGGGTCATTTATTTTCTCCCCTTCGTGCCTTTCTTCTTCGTCTTCCTCGCGTCGCCAGCCTCGGAGCTCCGCCGCCGTCGTCGACCTCTGCCTCAACCTTGGCCGCTGCATCAACTTGGGCGCACCAGAGCATCGCGGCAACCTTCCGCGTCTTCCTCAGCTCCGGTAAATCTTCTATCCTTTCCCCCGCAGATCTGCTCTAGGGTTTCATAGTTCTTCAGTGTTCATCGTCTGCCTCTTGCTCATACGATAGATCTTTAGATGAATCCGCAAATCTTTATTCTGTGCAATGGTAGTTGTTTAACCTTCGCCTTCACTTACGCATCTCAAAACCATAGATCGATATGTACGTTTTGCTCATTGATTCGGTACTGCTCCTTTTGGACCTCTGAATATTTATCTCTTTTCTGAACTTGCTTCAGATCCATCACTGTAGAGAAATCTTATGAAATCTGTTTCTATAAACTTACTTTTCTGCTTCAATGTTTAGACCAGGCGGTTTAACATTGTAGAAAAAATTGCCAAACCGGTATATACCATTAGTCCCCTTGTTGAACCGCCAGATGTTGTTGCTTCATAAAACTCCGGTTCAGATAGATCTGTCTCCGGTTTAACATTGCACATACCAATGTACCTTGATCAATGCATTTTTGAACCGGGATCTTCTACCTTGTAGATTTCATCATGGCCAAGCAAGTATATGAGTGCAATTGGGTTCCTTCTCGCGTCACAGAGGCTCAGCTGGACGATTTAGTCCTAATCGGCGCTTTAGGCAGCAAAGATACCATCCATTGGAGGGCTCCTGGCAAAGAATGTCCTCCCACACCTCAAGAAGGAGAGGTCGTTGTTTTCGTAGATCACTTAGCCCGGGGTTTTAAGCCGCCCGGTTCTAAATTTTACCGGGATGTTTTAGCCAATTTCCAACTCCATCCACAAGACACTGGCCCCAACTCTGTTACAAATATGTGTCACTTCCAAGTGCTCTGTGAGGCGTTCTTTCAAGAGGAGCCCACAGTGGAATTGTTCAAAGACCTTTTCCATCTAAACCGCCGCACTGAGTTTACTGACGGCTCCAATACGGAGTTGGGTGGCGTGGCGATCCAGAAAAGGAAAGAGGTCACATACCCTCACGCCAAACTGCACAGCCACCCCAAAGAGTGGAATCAGACATGGTTCTATTGCAAAGACACCTCCCCTGCCGGTGAGAATCCCTTGCCTGCCTTTCGTCCGGAGCGGCTCATCAATACACACCCTTTTCCACAAAGATTGACTGCCCAGGAGAGAAGCAAATATGCTCCTCAACTGTCGAAGCTCAGAGCCTTTATGGCCAACGGTTTAACAAGGGTTGATCTCGCTCGCTGTTGGATATCATGGAGCATACTGCCCCTTAGTCAGCGCTCCGGTTTGATGTGCGAGTACACTGGCAGTGTTGATGACCCACTGCGACATTCCAAAATCCAGCTCACCGATGAAGAAATCACAGAGGCTGTGAATAAGATGCTGAATGAACCGGAACACATCTGTGCTAAAAACGGCCTGGTTCACTTCTGTGCCACCAACAAACCGCCAGCTGTAAGACTTTGATTTTTCTTTTTGTTGAATCTGTTATTGATATATCTGGTCATAGTTTAATATCAGTGTCTGTGTAATCAGGGCGATGATCCGTTTTGGAGCAAGAAACTGCCGTAGGAGAAACCAGAAAAACCAGACAAACCGGAAAGAGCAACCCAGCAAAAGACTAAAGCTGTGAAGAAAACTGCCCACAGGAAAAGAACCACTGCATCCTCTAATCCGGCCCCTGATGATGATGTGGATAATCCGGACCTTGAGGTAGAACTTGACTCACTTGGCTTATTTTTCATGCGTCTTATTGATGATGATATTTGTCAGGATGATGCCGAAGCCAACCACGCTGATGCTGCAGAGGTAATTATTCTCTCTTCCGATTCATAACCTTTGCCTTCACTAAAAATCCGTCAGGCAAACCGGAAAGTTAAATTTTCTCATCCTCTTGCTTATTTGGATCCCAAATTTCTTATGAAGACCCAACAGCACGAAGCTCGTCGCACAACCCAGCACAGCGGCCAGGTAGTTACCTCCGCCGGTTTACCGAACAGTCTGGTTCGGAAATGCCGTTCAGAGGTCTCTAATTTGCTTGTCAGTGCTTGTCCTAAAGCGGGCTGCTTTCGTCAACCTCTTAATCCATCTGACTCCGATTACCAGGTTACTTCCCACTCATCTTCTGGCGAGTCATCGGCTACTCAGCTGCCACCGCTCAAAACGGTGCTTGGGTAAGCTATACTTATCATAACATTTGCAGCACATCGCCTTAGAACATATGCTGTATTTGATTTTGTTATTCCTTTCAGGGCCAAACCTAGGCCAAGCAAGAAGGCTCGCCTAGACAAAGCGGTCGAAGAAGATGCCGTCCTTGAACCGGGCAAGACACCAGATCTTAAAGCGGCTATTCCTGAGGATATACCCAATGATCCACCGCAGCAAGACGACGATCTTATTGCTGAAGAGAGACCTACTGATGCCTTAGGTCCTGTCAATCAGCCCACAAGCTCTATCCGGATTGTGAAATCCACCAGTCCAGCAAAGCCTACTGACAAGCCAACAGCCCCAGTGCAAACCGGCGATACCAAGGACGATGAGGTTGTCATTACTGGCACTGGCCATACTGAGCCAAGCAATCCTTTTGCTTTGTCCAAACATTCTGCCAAGGAAGAATTTGCTGCCTTTGGCAAAGGCAAGTGGAATGCTGATCTGGCGACTTACGCTGCTCTTAACGCCCAAGATATCCATTCCGGCTACTTGAACCGGCTATATACCAGTCGTGACTATGAAGTCGGTCTGGTTAATATGATGAAAGATAAATACGAGGTAACTTCCATATGCTCTTTCCTGCTTGTATGCTTCAATTCTTGCTGACTCTCCTAGCCCCCAAGGGCCGATTTGTAATCTTCTTTCAAACTGGGACTTACTAATATACATCTTAATGCTTTGAAATTTGCTGATGTAGCCCCCAAGGGCCGGTTCAACTTAACGTAGTTAAACCGGTACTTTAAGTAATTGAGATTGCCGCATCAGACTATATACGAGCAAATAGCCATTAGCCCCCAAGTGCCAAGTTGAATACTTGTATTGATCTTGGGACTTTGTAAGCAATTGAAAGATGAAGATCGAATATGCATTAGCCCCCAAGTTCCAAGTGCATAACTTGTTATGTGGTTGGTACTTCAATCCTTGTACCATTTTGTTGAAGCATATAACTGTCTGCATGCAGGCTGAGCTGAAGACAAAAGAAAGCCAAGTCGCCGATCTCCAAGAAAACCTGAAAACCCAACAAGCTGAAACCTCCAAAGCAAAAGAGGAATTAGCTAGCGCTTTAAGCGCCATGGAACAACTTAAGGAGAGCTTCAAGAAGAAGCGGGCGGATTGGGCCACTGAAAAGTCCGCTTTAATCAAACGAGCAGAGGATGCCAAGGCTGCACTAAAACCGGTGGCAGATGAACCGACCAGCATAAAGCGGCATGTGCATGCCATGACCACTGCTATCTTTGGTAAGCCAGTTTGACTTCTGAATTGACTTGGCCTTCTTACAGAGCTGCCGGTTTAACCCTTTACGATATTTCAGGAACACGCATTGGTCACTTGGGGCCAGATGTGCGGAAGAAATTGAAAGCCGCCTATACGTTGGTCGAACAACTATACACTGGTGCACAGCGGATCATCTGTACCGCATCCCACAACAAACCGGCGCCCACTTTGATCCAAGACACTCTGATGAAACTGTCGGTGCTTCCTGCCCGGGTTGAAGAGCTGAAGAAATCTGCTGCTCCAACCGGTGCGATCAATGCCTTAATCCGGGCCAAAGGCTGGGTGCCGGATTTTGATCCTATTGAAGCGGCTCAGGGCTATCCCATCTTGAAGGAAGATAGGTCAGGGTTTGGTGAAGCGGATCTGCGAGCAATAAACCGGGAGGTGCGTCTGCTAGCTTATCAATTGGCTGAAGAAGCAGACTTGTCTCATTATCAAGCCCAATATGACAATCAGAAAAAGCGAATAGCTGCACCAATTCATGAATCAAAAAATCTTATCTCTCCAATCTGTAAGCATACTTACGCTCCCGATATTGACCCGTCATTGCTGATCCATGATGAAGCTGTTTTTCAAGCATTAAAGGGAATCGACTAGACAACTGTTGATTTCCAGCCGCTGGGTAGAGAAACTGAAGCTGAAGCGGCCCAGGATGACCCACAACCATCAGGCCAGGCTGGTGACCAAGCTTGAACTGGAAGCCGGTTTAAAACTGCTTCTCCTTTGCAAAAAAACAATGATCTTATTGTGGGCACCGTGTTGCCTTGTAATAGGCTAGCTGATACTTTTGATGTTGATATGCCTTCGTGCATAATTTGCTCTTCCTTTGGGTGATGAACTTGCCAAAGTACTTTCTGCCATAAAAAAATCTTCAAGTGCCACCGCGGTTGTACCGTCAGGCGGAATATGATGTCTGCATACATGAAATCAAAACATCTGAATTTTTTTAAGTATATGACCAAATTTTTGAGATACATAATACCTGCCATCGTTGAACATGAAGTTGGCTCGGCCAATCTTGAAGCGGAGTTTTATAAACCCACACTGTTGGAGGATATATCAGCTCCCATATATATATGACGCCGGTTTACCATGTAAACCGTCCCGGGTTATAATAAACACCGTGTTACTCCATAAGAGGATGTTAACAAAAAAGATCAAACCGGGCAAATAGTCTCCGGATTGAAGTGAACCGTGTTCCTTCAATTGACAGTACGAACCGGATGAAAACTTTGTCGGTTTAAAGAACGCAATAAAAAGAAAGAAGTATCTTGCAAAGAAAAGTGTGAAGCAAATGCAATGACAAAACCGTTTGCAAAAAAGGTTTATTTGAGCTGATCAAATGGCGTTACCATGGCCGAACACGACCAAGCTCCCGTTAGGTGTAAGTATGGTTCTAGTCAGCCAGGTCCCCAAATGAAACCGTGGCATTTATGCTGATCAAGTGGCATGGCAATGGTTCGGGTTCGACCAAGCCCCCAAGTGATTCTGTGGCCTTAGGCCGATTAAGAGGCATGACTGGTTCAGACGTGACCAAGTCCCCAAGTGATCTGGTGGCTCTCGCCTATCAAGAGGTATGGTATTTGTTCGGACACGACCAAACCCCCAAGTGATATAACATGATGCTTTTAAAAAGCTAACTCAAGGGGTAAACTGGAGGCTGCTTTAAAACAACTCCGTGTAACCACACATGATGTAAAAGAACAGATACCCCGCTTTAGCTGAGGTTCTGGTTTATTATATTTAATCATAATATATACATCGTCATAATATGTACATAAGTAGAGCCAATGGCTCAGGTATAGTAAGGCTGAAGATGAGCTATGTTCCACGGCCTGTTGGTCTCCTCCTCTGATGTACGTGAGTCCTTATGTTCTCGAATATCGATCAGATAGTATGACCCATTGTGCAGATTCTTGCTGATCACGGAAGGCCCCTCCCAAGGTGGTGATAGCTTATGCATATCAGTCTGATCTTGGATGAGCCGAAGCACCAAATCTCCTTCCTGAAAGGTTCTGGTTCTGACTCGGCGACTGTGATAACGACGAAGATCCTGTTGGTAAATCGCCGATCGGGCGACTGCTATGTCACGCTCTTCATCCAACCGGTCCAAAGCATCTTGCCGTGCTGTCTCGTTGTCCGCTTCAATATAAGCCATCACACGAGGTGAATCATGACGGATATCACTGGGGAGAATCGCCTCCGTTCCATAAACCATGAAAAACGGTGTGTATCCTGTTGATCTGTTGGGTGTTGTATTGATGCTCCATAACACAGATGGTAATTCTTCTACCCAAAAACCCGGCGTTCTCTGCAAAGGAACCATGAGCCGGGGCTTGATGCCTCTCAAGATCTCTTGATTAGCTCTTTCTGCTTGACCATTGGACTGTGGGTGTGCCACTGATGAAACGTCGAGCCGGATGTGCTCCCATTCGCAGAACTCCTTCATGGCACCTTTGGACAAATTAGTACCATTATCTGTGATGATACTGTGTGGAAAGCCAAACCGGAAAATCAATTTTTTAATGAACTGAACCGTTGTGGCCGCATCACACTTGCTAACAGGTTCTGCCTCCACCCACTTTGTAAACTTGTCAACCGCCACCAGGAGGTGGGTCTTCTTATCTTTGGACCTTTTGAAAGGCCCAATCATATCCAGCCCCCAAGTCGCAAACGGCCAAGTAATTGGAATCATTCTCAATTCTTGAGCCGATACATGAGCACGTCTTGAAAACTTTTGGCAACCATCACATCGTCTGACCAGATCCTCCGCATCAGCATGAGCAGTTAACCAATAGAAGCCATGGCGAAACGCTTTAGCCACCAAAGATTTTGAACCGGCGTGGTGACCACAATCTCCTTCGTGGATCTCACGCAAAATTTCACGGCCTTCTTCAGGAGACACACAGTGTTGAAATGCTCCTGACACACTGCAATGATGCAACTCGCCGTTGATAATAGTCATGGACTTGGATCGCCGAATTATCTGTCAGGCCAGAGTCTCATCCTTTGGTAACTCGCCCCGGTTCTTGTATGCTAGGTAAGGAAGTGTCCAATCCGGAATAACATGAAGAGCTGCCACCCATTGAGCCTCCGGATCAGGAATAGCCAAATTCGCTTCGTCAGGGATCTCGACCGACGGGTTGTGCAGCACATCCAGAAAAACATTGGGCGGGACCGGTTTGCGCTGAGAGCCCAGCCGGCTTAAAGCGTCCGCCGCTTCATTTTTCCGCCGGTCCACGTGGTCCACCTGATAGCCTTTAAAATGACCTGCAACAATATCCACCTCACGACGATATGCTGCCATGAGTGGGTCCTTGGAGTCCCAAGTGCCGGACACTTGCTGAGCCACGAGGTCCGAGTCACCGAAACACTTAACTTGACTTAGATTCATCTCCTTAGCCATCCGGAGACCATGGAGCAAGGCTTCATACTCAGCTGCATTATTAGTACAAGGGAACATTAAACGGAGAACGTAACAAAACTTATCACCTCGTGGGGAAGTTAATACGACTCCAGCCCCCGAGCCTTCCAATTGCCTGGATCCGTCAAAATGGATGGTCCAATATGTGTGATCCGGCTTTTCTTCAGGTGCTTGCATTTCCGTCCAATAATTGATAAAATCAACAAGTGCTTGAGACTTAACTGCCGTCCGAGGCACATACTTCAAATCGTGCGGCCCAAGCTCTATAGCCCACTTGGCAATCTGACCAGTTGCTTCCCGATTCTGGATGATATCCCCCAAAGGAGCAGAGCTGACCACCGTAATTGGATGCCCTTGGAAGTATTGTTTAAGCTTCCGGCTTGCCATAAAAACTCCATACACCAGCTTCTGCCAATGCGGATACCTTTGCTTGGACTCAATGAGTACCTCGCTGATATAATAGACCGGATGTTGAACTGGATGCTCCTTACCTGCCTCCTTTCGCTCCACCACAATAGCCACGCTGACCGCCCGAGCATTAGCAGCAACATATAGCAGTAACGGCTCCTTGTCAATGGGAGCGGCGAGCACAGGCGGATTGGCCAATTGCCACTTTAAGTCCTCAAACGCTTCATCAGCAGCAGAACTCCAGACAAACTGATCCGTCTTCTTCAACATCTGATACAAAGGGGTTGCCTTCTCACCAAGACGACTGATAAACCGGCTTAACGCAGCAATCCGGCCTGCCAGGCGTTGGACATCATTGATACACTTCGGTTTAGCCAGGGAGGTGATGGCTGTGATCTTCTCCGGATTAGCCTCAATTCCCTTATTGGACACCAGAAAGCCCAATAACTTGCCCGCCGGTACACCAAAGACGCACTTGTCCGGATTAAACATCATCTTATATGTCCTCAGGTTATCAAAGGTTTCCTTTAAATCACCAATCAGAGTCTCCTTCTCCCTGGATTTAACCACGATATCATCCACGTAAGCATGTACATTACGGCCAATCTGTTCGTGTAGACAATTTTGCACACAACGTTGATAAGTTGCCTGGGCACTCTTGAGCCCGAAGGGCATAGACACATAGCAGAAGGCTCCAAAGGGAGTTATGAATGTCGTCTTCTCCTGGTCCTTAACTGCCATTTTGATCTGATGATAGCCAGAATATGCATCCAAAAAACTTAAACGCTCACAACCCGCCGTAGCATCAATAATTTGATCAATACGGGGGAGGGCAAAAGGATCTGCGGGACAAGCTTTATTAAGATCTGTATAATCCACGCACATGCGCCAGGTGCCATTTTTCTTAAGGACCAGCACCAGATTGGCAAGCCACTCAGGGTGAAAAACTTCAACAATAAAACCAGCTGCTAAAAGCCTGGCTACCTCTTCTCCAATTTCCTTGCGTCTTTCTTCGTTAAACCGGCGGAGGAACTGTTTCACCGGTTTGTATTTAGGATCCACATTGAGGGTGTGCTCAGCGAGTTGCCTCGGTACACCTGGCATGTCAGAGGGCTTCCATGCAAAAATGTCCCGATTCTCACGGATGAACTCGATGAGCGCGCTTTCCTATTTCGGATCCAAATTAGCACTGATGCTGAACTGCTTGGACGAATCGCCCGGTACAAAGTCAACAAGCTTAGTTTCTGCTGCCGATTTGAACTTCAGGGCCGGATCATGCTCCGTAGTTGGCTTCTTTAATGGAGTCATGTCCGCCGGATCAACATTGTCCTTATAATACTTCAGCTCCTCGGTGGCACAAACCGACTCCGCATAGGCCGCATCTCTTTCCTCGCACTCCAAAGGGATTTTGCGGCTTCCGTGAACCATTATTGTCCCCTTGTGACCCGGCATCTTGAGCTGCAAATACACATAACAGGGCCGTGCCATAAACTTGGCGTAGGCCGGTTGCCCAAACAGGGCGTGATATGGACTTTGGATTTTCACCACTTCAAATGTCAATGTCTCCGACCTGGAATCATGATCATCCCCAAAGGCCACTTCCGGAGCTATCTTACCAACAGGATATGCTGATCTTCCAGGTACTACACAGTGGAACACCGTATTAGACGGTTTGAGATTTTTATCTGTTAGTCCCATACGACGGAAGGTCTCATAGTACAAGATATTAATGCTGCTCCCTCCATCCATGAGCACCTTGGTGAAGTTGTAACCTCCCACCTGAGGCGCCACCACCAGAGCCAACTGACCCGGATTATCAACCTGGGGAGGGTGATCCTCTCTGCTCCATATGATTGGCTGTTTAGACCAACGTAGATAACGGGGTATGGCCGGTTCAACAGAGTTGACCGCCTGCCTCTGAACCTTCCGGTCTTGCTTGTCCAAGCTAGTGGTGAAGACATGGTACTGCCCACTACTCAACTGCTTTGGGTTGCTCTGGTAACCTGACTGTTGCTGCTATTGGTTGTAACCACCCTGGTTGTTCTGACTATTTTGACCATTATGTCCGCCCGGATTACCATTAAATCCTGAACCGGAATTTCCTCCACCGTAACCCGGCCCGGATCCTGAGCCACCACCGGAGTCGTGATCATACCGGAAAGCATTAGAATTCTTGAACTCCTGCATAATGAAGCAATCCTTCCAAAGGTGGTTTGCTGGCGCCTCCTTCGTCCCATGTCTTGGACAGGGCTGGCTTAGCAGATAGTTTAGGCGGTCTGGGTTAGGGTTGGGTGCCACATTGCGATTTTTTGGTTTACCCTTGCGTCGCTGGCCATTGTCCTGCGTGTTGGTATTAGCCACAAAGTCCATGTTACCATCCGCTTTACGCTTGCCTCCACCACCATTGCCTGTCCAGTGATGCTGCTGACCTTTGGAGTTGCTGTTCCTCTTTCCCTTCCCTGTCTTGTCACCATCAGATTCGGGATCCTTGGTACTATCAGAATCAGCATATTTCACCAAAGCGGCCATGAGGGTCCCCATGTCAGTGCAATGACGCTTCATCTGTCCCAACTTCAGCTTTAGGGGCCCAAACCGGCAGTTGCCTTCTAGGATTAATGCTGCGGTGTCAGCGTTGATGCGGTCTGATGAGTGCAACACTTGTGAAACCCGGCGCACCCAATGAGTCGTTGACTCTCCTTCCTTCTGGACGCAGGCAGCTAAGTCCACTATCGACATAGGCTGTTTACATGTATAATTGAAATTGCTGATAAACCGGGCTCGTAATTGGGCCCATGAACTGATAGAATTAGCCGGCAATCTTTTTAACCAAGTACGGGCCGTTCCTTCAAGCATCATGGTGAAGTATTTTGCACACTCTGCGTCATCCACATCAAGCATCTCCATGGCCATCTCATAGCTCTCCACCCATGTCTCTGGAGGTTGATCCGCCGTGTAATTTGGTACCTTGCGCGGGCCTTTGAAATCCTTCGGCAGGCGCACATTGCGTAAAGCGGGGATAAGGCAAGGCACCCCCAAAGAACTAGAAGTAACACCAGGTTCGATCGAGATAGTTGGACGAACCGGCGTGAGCTGCCGAGCCTGATGCTGTGCGGCTAACTCGGCCTCCCTGCATGCTCGGGCCCGGTCCACCACTTCCTGAGTGTTATCAGCACCGCCCGCCGGGTTGTTGCCACGGGGTGCTCCACGTCGTTCATTACTCGACACTGCCGGTTCATCCATATGTCTTCTATAGCTCCAGCTTGGACGGGGGGTCGAGTGGATGCGGTCGCGGCTGTACGAGTACGCTTCCTGTTGGACCAAAGCTGTCCTCAAAAGCTCCATGACCCGTCGCGTCTCTACTGCCTGCGGCGAGTCACCTTCAATTGGAATGGCCTCCAGTCATGCAGTAGCGGCAACGAGATTGTCCATCGGGTTGGAGTAGTGACCCGAAGGTGTTAAAACAGCCTGAGGTATAACGGTGTTTTGGCGAGGCGGGTCCATCTGACGAGGCTGAACCGGTGCACCGGTCCCAGGAGCTTCCGCCCGGTTTCCCTCCAGCGGATTGCCGGTTCTTGCTCCTGGAGTGTTGAAAAGGTCTCTGGCCTCGAAAACCGGAGGTAAACGGGATCGGTGCTTCCTCCTCATGACTTCCTGCGACGCGCTCTGGTCCAACATGAGCCTGTAGGCCTGTGCGTCTAAAGCGGCCCGCTCTGTGGCCATCCTGGTGTCCTCAGCTGCCAGATCCGCCTTGGCCCGGGTGATCTGTTCCTTTATCTTTGCAATCTCCGCGTTGTGGACGTCCTGATCCGCCGGATTAGCTTCCGCCATAAGCACAGCCAATGCATCAAAGAGCTCTGATAGAACTTGAGCCGGCGGGCGCATAGGGCCTCCTGCCCCGGCAGCCGTCGCCGCTGCTGAACCGGAGGTTGTTGCCGCAGCGGTCGAAGAATGAAGCGCTGCTTGGGTGCCAGCCATGAATATTCCAACCCGGTTGGGCAGATCAGAGGGGTCCGGAATACTGTCGCCATCGGAACAGCCCCCAATCTGGCCGTCTGGTAGTTGATAGAGAGATTCGGTTTCTCCGGTCGATGACTTGTCATCGGAACAAAAGACGGTCTCGCCGCGAGATTCCGATCCATCCTCATAACTTCCTCCATGGATGACTCCCACGAAGGCACGCTTTATGGCCGGTTTAACCCTGGCGGATCGCGCACACTGAGCCGTCTCGTCGAGGTCGGTGCAGATGTCCGGCTCAGGGCCCGGTTCACCGATCTTGCCAATGAAAACGTGAATGCCACCAAAGGGGACCCGGTACCCATACTCAACTGAGCCGGCCTCGGGGCCCCAGCCTGTGTCGTCGATGTAGAGCTTGCCGCGACGACTCTTAGTCATCCGGCCTACATCGTAGCCCTCGAGTCCTTTAAAGCGGCCCTCCAAGAACCTGAAACCATCGTGCGATGGCCCCACGGTGGGCGCCAACTGTCGTGATTTTGTCACGGCAGATGTCCTAGAGAAAGGACTTAGTCATGGAGCCATCGCGACGGGTTAGCTTGAAGGGGTTAAAGCGGACACAGGGACGCAAGAGAGTTTATACTAGTTCGGCCCCTTCGATGAAGGTAAAAGCCTACGTCTAGTGGTGATGGAATTGATGGGGTTTCGATGACTAGGGAGCAAACAAGCTTCGCCTATGTCTCGAGTTGTTGTCTGTCCTTGAACCGCCGCTGGGTCGTCCCCTTATATACGCGGGTGACGCCCGTCGGTTCACAGAGTCCCAACACCGGTCGATATTCGTATCTGGGTTGGTCTCTCCTTATTCCTAACTTACAATATAACTTTATACACAAATACCGGTTTACAGCTACAAGTCTTAAACCGACTACGGGCCTTAAGCCCTCATCTGTCTTCCTGGGCTTTAGCTCACTTGAACTACTGATGAAGTTGACCCGGCCCAGATAGGCCGGTTTACGCCCAGCAGTAATATCCCCAACACCGGATGAGCAAGACGTCGGGTAGGCCAGCCCAGAGTTGCCCCTGGTAGCCCCCGACATCACTCGGTTGGACCAACACTTATAGAAGCACTGGCCCGGGGGGGTTAAAATAAAGATGAACCTTGAGTCCGCGAAACCCAAGGGAAAAAGGCTAGGTGGCAAATGGTAAAACCAATGTTGGGCATTGCTGGAGGAGTTTTATTCAAGGCGAACTGTCAAGGGGTTCCCATTATCACCCAACCGCGTAAGGAACGCAAAATCCGGGAACATAACACCGATATGACGGAAACTAGGGCGGCAAGAGTGGAACAAAACACTAGGCAAGAGGCCGAGCCTTCCACCCTTTACCAAGTATATAGATGCATTAAGATAACAAGATAATATAATGATATCCCAACAAGTAAACAATGTTCCAACAAGGAACGGTCTCCAATCTTCACCTGCAACTAGCAACGTTATAAACGGTAACATAGCTAATCAACGGTTTGCTAGGGCATGGTGGGTTAGAGGTTTGACATGGCAATTTGGGAGGCATGATAAGGAAGTGTTAGGCATCGTAGCATAGTCATAGCAAAAGAGCGAGCATCTAGCAAAGCAAAGATAGAAGTGATTTCGAGGGTATGATCATCTTGCCTGCAAGGTTGTCAGAGTTGACTGGATCCTCGAAAGCAAACTCAACGGGCTCCTCATTAGCGAACTCGTCTCCCGGCTCTACCCAAACAAGACAAACAATCAAACGGAACGCAATCAACCACATGCAAAGCTCAAACAACATGATGCAAACATGGTATGCTATGCGGGATGCGATATGTGATGCATATGCAAGATTTGACAAGGAATGAATGAACCTGGCCTCAACTTGGAAATACAAGTGTGCCACTGAAAAGGTTATGTGATTTCGGTTGAAATCGATATAAATAACACCGGAATCGGAGACACGGTTTGGAAATGGCAGGCAATTCAAATATGGCACCGGTCTGCGATATACAGCAAGTAGTCATCTAAATGCAACAAGACAAACATGCTACAGCACTCAAACATGGCAACAAAATACATGGCAGGGATCCATTCATGATGCTTAACAAAAGATGAACACTGAGCTACGGCCAATTCATCCATTAACAGGTTCAAACAAGTAGGGCAAAAGTGCAATTGGTAAACAGATTTCAGACTTAGTGAAATTAACACTTGTCTGGAATTTCAGATCAGATAGCACACTTTGGGGCATGAAAACTATATGCTTCAGGAACTTAACATGGCAAAGTAAGGCATGGCATGGAGCTACTCAAAGAGCTTAACAAAAGTCCCCTACTGACCATAAGCCAAAAGGGCATAGAAAATATGATTACACCCATGCAAACATAGCAAATTTTATAAACAGATTCAGACTTAGTGAAATTTCAGGACATGGCAAAAACAGATTCATGTTGGCATGTTAACAAGCTTGATTAACTCACTACATAGTATATCATGGCATGGAACAAAATCTAGCATGGAGTAGACATGAAAATGAAGCTATCCATGTGCAAAGCGACCTCATAGCATACTTGCATTAAATCACACAAAAAGGATAAAACAGCATCATGATGTAAAATGACATGTTTGTGAACTTGCACAAATGTAGAAACTAATGCACCACTGGATTCATTGGATTTTTCTACCCCAAAAACATATATAATATGTTGGGGTTGCAGTAGAAAAGTCCTCACAAGTGCAATAAGTTGAAAACTGCCCTAAATGGAATCTGACAGAATTGGCAATTTCCATATTTGGAAACGTCCAGAAATGGACTTGCCTGAAATGGAAATGGCATATTTCCAGAAATGGAAAAATCGCTGAGCTATATAAAAAAATAAGAGGAGGGGGTGTGAGGATGACATGGAGGGCCGTGCGGTGTGAGAGTATGCCAGATGGGAACCCCCTGTCGGTGGCTCACGTAGAACAGGCAAAAAGAAGATGACATTTATGCGTCGGGGAGAACCCCTGTGTAGATAGAGTAAGGCCTTTGCCACTGCGCTAAGCGCTAGTAGTTGACAAAAAGAAGAGCGGTCAACTTATGTACCAGCCCGAGGCCTGGGCTAGTCTCCTCTAAGCAAAGAGAAAAGAAAACGACGACGACGCCGGCGAGAGAGGCGACGGCAACAACGGCTAAAGAGCACCGGCGGGTGTGCGGGAGTGGTGTGTGAGCGCGGCGTAATGCAAACGGAGCTGCTACAAGAGTGCGTGCATATGTGGGTGTTCGTGTGAGCAGGAGCTCGCCGAGCTTGCGGCCACGGCGACGATGGCGCCGGTGAGGCAGCGAGCGACTCGGACGCGGGAGAGCTGCAGCAGGAGACGCGGCGAAGCGGGGCATGCAAGCCGCGGGCGTGACAGAGGGAATCCCGAGCGGGGGCACATGGGCATGGTACGGTAGCGACAACAACACATCTACAAAAAAACGGGCCTCGCCAGAGCACCGGGAGCGCAGCAAAGACACGGATCGACCGAGCCTCACGGGGTCCTAAATGCCATGGAAACAAAGGGGGAGGTAGGTGCTTTACCCAGCTCACCCTAGGACACGATGAGGTCGACGGAGACGAGCCGGAGACGACGCGAGGGAGCTCTGAACTTGACGGGGCTGTTGTCCGTGAAGCAGGGGAGGAAGAGGACGACGGGGAGGTAGATCCCGGGGCCGTGGCATCGCGTGCGTGCAGGCAGGGGACGGAGAGGTACTTAACGGCCCTCTCCACGGCAGCAGGCGGGTCGGAGACGACGTGGACGGCTACCCCGAGCTCGAGCTCTTGCTCGGCGAGGCCATGGCGGGCAGGGCGAGGGCACGGCGCGCAGCGCTAAACTAGGTGGCGGTGAGGCAGGTAGAGGAGGGGGATCGGTCGAGGAGGAACCCTAGGACGCGGGGGACAAGTTTATAGGGGGTCTAGGGAGCTTCTCCGGCCGTCGAATCGACCGGACGCCGACGTGGCTCCTGTGGATGAGCAGCCGTACAGGGGAGACGACGCTCCTGTCGCAAGCAGGCCGGATGGGCTGCGCTGGCTGGGCTGGCTGGTGCCTAGGTGGGCTGCTGGCTGCGGGAGGCCCAGGTGGATGCATTGGGAGGCTTCTCCCTTACTTTAGATCTGAGAATTTAAATATTGCTGTAGAAAAGGAAAAGTCCAGGGAGGTAGGAGAGGTATTTGGCAGAAATAAAAATAGCCTCAAGCTCCTGGAATTATGGGCCATTTGAATAAATTTCTTTGGGGATTTTAAAGGAAGAAAATTAAATCAAGTTTGAATTAAACTCAAACTTGAGTCAATTTTTAACCTAACCCAAAACAGATTCAAATGAGTTGAAAATTGGCAGAGAGGATGTAGGCATGGTGCAAGATTTATAGGGAGAAGAAGAACATTAATGGAGTAGTGCAATATGGCACTTGCAAGAAAAGAAAAGAAAGGGAAGGAGGGGGGTGATGGTTCAAAGGTTTGAGAGGGGACAAGGGGTAATGCACATGATGCTCATGGAAACAACATGAATGACCAAGTGCAACATGAGATGGCATAGAGAAAAAAAAAGCAATGAAAAAGGCAAAGCAAAGGGAAACAAAGCAAACCCAAAATGAAACCCTCAAAGAGGAAAACCACATGGTATTGAACACGAGAAGGCTGGATACATTGCCAAACTTGGAAGTTTTACATCTGGGGTGTTGCAGACGACCCGTCAGCATACCTACAGACATAACACTATTAGTCGACTTCTTCGCCGAACTCCTTCCAAAGGATTTGTTCAAGCATTTACTGAAAATGCCGCGTCGAAGCCGCTTATTCTCCTTCTCGGAGTCGACAAGCTGGGCTCGAACGTCTTTTAGTTCCACGCTCAGCTTGGTATTGGCGTCCTGGAGATTGTTTTTCTCCCGCCTCACCTGAGTCAGCACGCGCTCGCCAGCCTGTAGTTGTCGCACGATGTGCTGGTTCTCCGGATTTCCTCCGGATTCATCTGCAACATCTATTGTTAGATCTACAACCACGCCGCACACTATATGGTAACTATCATTCTTTAAATATTACCAGCGGGGGACTCTTTCGGTTCCTTCAATGCGGCAACAGCGGCCGCAGTTGGGCCTTGCATTCCTCCAGCTCCTGTGACAGCAGAGTATTCTTCTCTGTAAGAACCTGCACAATAAAGATGATCCTTCAATCAGTTCTGCTAACTCTTTCAAGTCTCTGGGGCTACTGATACATATAATCGTCAGATTTACTTACCCGTACATCCTTTACATACTGTTCTGTGGCTCTGGCTAGACCATCTTGAGCAGCATGGAGGTACACCTCCCCAGAATTGAAGGCATCAAATGCCTCTGGTGAGAAACAAGCGTCGCAGAGTACGGCCCGGCGGCGCCTATGATTCATGGTGCTTTCCACCTATGAATTCGTGGTGGATAATCTATCTGCATCCTCCGTAGGAGGATTATCCTGCGCCCGCCCATATCGGCTTCCGCCTCTATGTCCGGTCCTGGTGCCCGGCTGGTGGAAGCGTGATTAGTAACATCGCTGGACACATTCCGGCGAGCATTTTCTGTTAAAGAAGCACAGGCGTCATTACATTTCGAGAAAGATGACAACCACGGAGCGGGGTTTCTGTTATACCTTTGCACCGGCATCTCCGTCATGACCGCCTTCCTTTTTGGCCTGCCCGGCCTCGGTGCCTCTTGTTGGCGAGTTGCTGCGGGTTCGGCAGGGCGTCCCGAATGCCTTCCCTATAAAAAACGCCATATATATATGGTAGGTGAAGTGTCTAAAAGGGGATCCTAGTTTTTGGAGTCGGGATTTTTGGTTTTTCTTACGTGCGATACAGGAAGCAGTCTGGGGTAGTCGGCCGTAATGGCAGCCATGGCGTCATCGCAGCTTAGCTGATAGAACTGTCGGTCTATCAGCTCCACGAATATGACCGGATCTTCTTCGAGTCTGGAGTCGAGGGCCCGGTCAGGGTCCTCCGATTGTGGAGATGGGCTGCTAACCTCCTTTATGGCTTTTCGCAGTTCCTGCCGCAAAATGGCAAGGTGAATACTTATGACGAAGAATGCGGGAAGAATGAGAGTAGGGGGTATAACTTACCTAGCTTGGAGGGTTGTACATGGAGAATCCATGCCATGGCTTGATGTGGATGAACTCCTCTTCCTCTCCCTTGAACAATTCGGACAGAATTTTTGCTAAAGCAGCAGCATTGTCCGGACCCTTGCACCCGCAACGGGTGGCATCATCCGCCCCGTTAAAGCACCACAATGGGTGCCCACGATATTGAAGTGGTTGCACTCCCCGCATTATGCAAATCGACATAACTTCGACTACTGTCAATCCTGATTGAGCCAGTGCTTTAATCCGGTTCATCAGGTAAAGGACTTCTCCATTATCTTCCTCCCGGGGCTCCGTGGGCGCCAACTTCAGCGTTTCTTCATAGGAGCAATGCTGAACTCAGGAAGGCCCCACCGAACAGGGTCCGGAAGGGGGACGTCCTCCATATAAAACCATTCCTAAGGCCAGTCTTCGGACGTCTTCTTCGGAGTACCGGACAGGTATCCAGTTTCGGCGATGCGCCATATTTCGGCTCCGCACACTTGATAAAGTGACCCCCTCTGTGTGCGAGGGACGAGGCAAAACTATTGGAAATATTCCCTATAGGCAATAATAAAAGGATTATTATTATATTTCCTTGTTCATGATAATTGTCTTTTATTCATGCTATAATTGTGTTATCCGGAAATCATAATACATGTGTGAATACATAGACAGCAACATGTCCCTAGTAAGCCTCTAGTTGACTAGCTCGTTGATCAACAGATAGTCATGGTTTCCTGACTATGGACATTGGATGTCATTGATAACGAGATCACATCATTAGGAGAATGATGTGATGGACAAGACCCAATCCTAAACATAGCACAAGATCGTATAGTTCGTTTGCTAGAGTTTTTCCAATGTCAAGTATCTTTTCCTTAGACCATGAGATCGTGTAACACCCGGATGCCGTAGGAGTGCTTTGGGTGTACCAAACGTCACAACGTAACTAGATGACTATAAAGGTATACTACGGGTATCTCCGAAAGTGTCTGTTGGGTTGACACGGATCAAGACTGGGATTTGTCACTCCGTATAACGGAGAGGTATCTCTGGGCCCACTCGGTAATGCATCATCATAATGAGCTCAAAGTGACCAAGTGTCTGGTCACGGGATCATGCATTACGGTACGAGTAAAGTGACTTGCCGGTAACGAGATTGAGCGAGGTATTGGGATACCGACGATCGAATCTCGGGCAAGTAACGTACCGATTGACAAAGGGAAATGCATACGGGGTTGCTTGAATCCTTGACATCGTGGTTCATCCGATGAGATCATCAAGGAGCATGTGGGAGCCAACATGGGTATCCAGATCCCGCTGTTGGTTATTGACCGGAGAGCCGTCTCGGTCATGTCTACATGTCTCCCGAACCCGTAGGGTCTACACACTTAAGGTTCGGTGACGCTAGGGTTGTAGAGATATGAATATGCAGTAACCCGAAAGTTGTTCGGAGTCCTGGATGACATCACGAGGAGTTCCGGAATGGTCCGGAGGTGAAGAATTATATATAGGAAGTGCAGTTTCGGCCATCGGGAGAGTTTCGGGGGTCACTGGTATTGTATCGGGACCACCGGAAGGGTCCCGGGGGTCCACCGGGTGGGGCCACCCATCCCGGAGGGCCCCATGGGCTAAAGTGCGGAGGGGAACCAGCCCATAGTGGGCTGGTGCGCCCCTTGGCCCACCCCATGCGCCTAGCGTTGGGAACCGTACGGTGGGGGGGCGCCCCACCTGGCTTGGGGGGCACTCCACCCCTTGGCCGCCCCCCCTAGGAGATCCCATCTCCTAGGGCCAGCGCACCCCCTAGGGGGGCTATATAACGGGGGGAGGGAGGGGCAGCCGCACCCTTGAGTCTTGGCGCCTCCCTCTCCCCTGCTACACCTCTCCCTCTCGCAGTAGAACGACGAAGCCCTGCTGCGGTGATCCCTGCATCCACCACCACGCCGTCGTGCTGCTGGATCTTCATCAACCTCTCCTCCTCCCTTGATGGATCAAGAAGGAGGAGACGTCACGCTGACCGTACGTGTGTTGAACACGGAGGTGCCGTCCGTTCGGCGCTAGGATCTCCGGTGATTTGGATCACGTCGAGTACGACTTCCTCATCCCCGTTCTTTCAACGCTTCCGCGCGTGATCTACAAAGGTATGTAGATGCAATCCGATCACTCGTTGCTAGATGAACTCATAGATGGATCTTGGTGAAGCCATAGGAAATTTTTTGTTTTCTGCAATGTTCCCCAACAGTGGCATCATGAGCTAGGTCTATGCGTAGTTCTCTTTGCACGAATAGAACACAATTTGTTGTGGGCGTAGATGTTGTCAACTTTCTTCCCGCTACTAGTCTTATTTTGCTTCAGCAGTATTGTGGGATGAAGCGGCCCGGACCAACCTTACACGTACGCTTACGTGAGACCGGTTCCACCGACTGACATGCACTAGTTGCATAAGGTGGCTGGTGGGTGTCTGTCTCTCCCACTTTAGTTGGAGCGGATTCAATGAAAAGGGTCCTTATGAAGGGTAAATAGAAGTTGACAAATCACGTTGTGGTTCTCACGTAGGTAAGAAAACGTTCTTGCTAGAACCCTATTGCAGCCACGTAAAACTTGCAACAACAATTAGAGGACGTCTAACTTGTTTTTGCAGCAAGTGTTTTGTGATGTGATATGGCCAAAGTTGTGATGAATGATGAATGATATATATGTGATGTATGAGATGTTCATGCTATTGTAATAGGAATCATGACTTGCATGTCGATGAGTATGACAACCGGCAGGAGCCATAGGAGTTGTCTTTATTTTTTGTATGACCTGCGTGTCATTGAGAAACGCCATGTAAATTACTTTACTTTATTGCTAAACGTGTTAGCCATAGTAGTAGAAGTAATAGTTGGCGAGCAACTTCATGGAGACACGATGATGGAGATCATGATGATGGAGATCATGGTGTCATGCCGGTGACAAGATGATCATTGAGCCCCAAGATGGAGATCAAAGGAGCTATGTGATATTGGCCATATCATGTCACTATTATTATTTGATTGCATGTGATGTTTATCATGTTTTTGCATCTTGTTTACTTAGAACGACGGTAGTAAATAAGATGATCCCTCATAATAATTTAAGAAAGTGTTCCCCCTAACTGTGCACCTTTGCGACAGTTCGTTGTTTCGAAGCACGACGTGATGATCGGGTGTGATAGATTCCAACGTTCACATACAACGGGTGTAAGACAGATTTACACATGCAAACACTTAGGTTGACTTGACGAGCCTAGCATGTACAGACATGGCCTCGGAACACAGAAGACCGAAAGGTCGAGCATGAGTCGTATAGAAGATACGATCAACATGAAGATGTTCACCGATGTTGTCTAGTCCGTCTCACGTGATGATCGGACACGGCCTAGTTAACTCGGATCATGTTATACTTAGATGACTGGAGGGATGTCTATCTGAGTGGGAATTCATTGAATAATTTGATTTAGATGAACTTAATTATCATGAACTTAGTCTAAAATCTTTACAACATGTATTGTAGATCAAATGGCCAACGTTGTCCTCAACTTCAACGCGTTCCTAGAGAAAACCAAGCTGAAAGACGATGGCAGCAACTATACGGACTGGGTCCGGAACCTGAGGATCATCCTCATAGCTGCCAAGAAAGATTATGTCCTACAAGCACCGCTAGGTGAAGCACCTGTTCTCCCTGCAGAACAAGACGTTATGAACGCTTGGCAGACACGTACCAATGATTACTCCCTCGTTCAGTGCGGCATGCTTTACAGCTTAGAACCGGGGCACCAAAAACGTTTTGAGAGACGCGAAGCATATGAGATGTTCGAAGAGCTGAAAATGGTTTTTCAAGCTCATGCCCAGGTCGAGAGATATGAAGTCTCCGACAAGTTCTTCAGCTGTAAGATGGAGGAAATAGTTCTGTCAGTGAGCACATACTCACTATGTGAGGGTTACATAACCGCTTGACTCAGCTGGGAGTTAATCTCCCGGATGACGTGGTCATTGACAGAATCCTTCAGTCGCTTCCACCGAGCTACAAGAGCTTTGTGATGAACTTCAATATGCAGGGGATGGAAAAGACCATTCCTGAAGTATTTGCAATGCTGAAATCAGCAGAGGTAGAAGTCAAAAAGGAACATCAAGTGTTGATGGTGAATAAAACCATTAAGTTCAAAAAGGGCAAGGGTAAGAAGAACTTCAAGAAGGACGGTAAGGGAGTTGCCGCGCCCGGTAAGCAAGCTACCGGGAAGAAGCCAAAGAATGGACCCAAGCCCGAGACTGAGTGCTTTTATTGCAAGGGAAGTGGTCACTGGAAGCGGAACTACCCCAAATACTTAGCGGACAAGAAGGCCGGCATCACGAAAGGTATATGTGATATACATGTAATTGATGTGTACCTTACCAGTACTTGTAGTAGCTCCTGGGTATTTGATACCGGTGCGGTTGCTCACATTTGTAACTCAAAGCAAGAGCTGCGGAATAAGCGGAGACTGGCGAAGGACAAGGTGACGATGCGCGTCGGGAATGGTTCCAAGGTTGATGTGATCACCGTCGGCACGCTACCTCTACATTTACCTAAGGGATTAGTTTTGAACCTCAATAATTGTTATTTAGTGCCAAGTTTGAGCATGAACATTGTATCAGGATCTCGTTTAATTCGAGATGGCTACTCATTTAAATCCGAGAATAATGGTTGTTCTATTTATATGAGAGATATGTTTTATTGTCATGCTCCGATGGTGAATGGTTTATTCTTAATGAATCTCGAGCGTAATGCTACACATATTCATAGTGTGAGTACCAAAAGATGTAAGGTTGATAATGATAGTCCCACATACTTGTGGCACTGCCGCCTTGGTCACATAGGTGTCAAACGCATGAAGAAGCTCCATGCAGATGGACTTTTAGAGTCTCTTGATTATGAATCATTTGACACGTGCGAACCATGCCTCATGGGTAAAATGACCAAGACTCCGTTCTTAGGAACAATGGACCGAGCAACCAACTTATTGGAAATCATACATACTGATGTGTGCGGTCCAATGAGTGTTGAGGCTCGCGGTGGCTATCGTTATGTTCTCACCCTCACTTATGACTTGAGTAGATATGGGTATGTCTATTTAATGAAACACAAGTCTGAGACCTTTGAAAAGTTCAAGGAATTTCAGAGTGAGGTTGAGAATCAATGTGACAGGAAAATCAAGTTCTTGCGATCAGATCGTGGAGGAGAATACTTGAGTCACGAGTTTGGCACACACTTAAGAAAATGTGGAATAGTTTCACAACTCACGCCGCCTGGAACACCTCAGCGTAATGGTGTGTCCGAACATTGTAATCGCACTCTATTAGATATGGTGCGATCTATGATGTCTCTTACCGATTTATCGCTATCATTTTGGGGCTATGCTTTAGAGACTGCCGCATTCACTTTAAATAGGGCTCCATCGAAATCTGTTGAGACGACACCGTATGAATTATGGTTTGGGAACAAACCTAAGCTGTCGTTTCTAAAAGTTTGGGGATGCGATGCTTATGTCAAGAAACTTCAACCTGAAAAGCTCGAACCCAAGTCGGAAAAATGCGTCTTCATAGGATACCCTAAAGAAACTATTGGGTATACCTTCTACCTCAGATCCGAAGGCAAGATCTTTGTTGCCAAGAATGGATCCTTTCTAGAGAAGGAGTTTCTCTTGAAAGAAGTAAGTGGGAGGAAAGTAGAACTTGATGAAGTATTACCTCTTGAACCGGAAAGTGGCGCAACTCAAGAAAATGTTCCTGAGGTGCCTGCACCGACTAGAGAGGAAGTTAATAATGATGATCAAGATACTTCTGATCAAGCTCCTACTGAACTTTGAAGGGACACATGGACACGTTCCGCACCAGAGTGGTACGGCAACCCTGTCTTGGAAATCATGTTGTTAGACAATGGTGAACCTTTGAACTATGAAGAAGCGATGGCGGGCCCGGATTCTGACAAATGGCTGGAAGCCATGAAATCCGAGATAGGATCCATGTATGAAAACGAAGTATGGACTTTGACTGACTTGCCCGTTGAGCGGCGAGCCATAGAAAATAAATGGATCTTCAAGAAGAAGACAGACGCGGATGGTAATGTGACCATCTATAAAGCTCGGCTTGTCGCTAAGGGTTATCGACAAGTTCAAGGGGTTGACTACGATAAGACTTTCTCTCCCGTAGGGAAGCTGAAGTCCGTCTGAATTATGTTAGCAATTGCCGCATACTATGATTATGAGATATGGCAAATGGACGTCAAAACGGCATTCCTTAATGGTTTCCTTAAGGGAGAATTGTATATGATGCAGCCGGAAGGTTTTGTCGACCCTAAGAATGCTGACAAGGTATGCAAGCTCCAGCGATCCATTTATGGGCTGGTGCAAGCATCTCGGAGTTGGAATATTCTCTTTGATGAGATGATCAAAGCGTTTGGCTTTATGCAGACTTATGGAGAAGCCTGCGTTTACAAGAAAGTGAGTGGGTGCTCTGTACCATTTCTCGTATTATATGTAGATGACATACTTTTGATGGGAAATGATATAGAGCTTTTGGACAGCATTAAGGCCTACTTGAAAAAGAGTTTTTCAATGAAGGACCTTGGAAAAGCTGCTTATATATTAGGCATCAAGATCTATAGAGATAGATCAAGACGCCTCATAGGTCTTTCACAAAGCACATACCTTGATAAGATATTGAAGAAGTTCAATATGGATCATTCAAAGAAGGGGTTCTTACCTGTGTTGCAAGGTGTGAAATTGAGCTCAGCTCAATGTCCGACCACGGCAGAAGATATAGAAGAGATGAGTGTCATCCCCTATGCCTCAGCCATAGGTTCTATTATGTATGCCATGTTGTGTACCAGACCTGATGTAAACCTTTTCATAAGTTTGGTAGGTAGGTACCAAAGTAATCCCGACAAGGAACACTAGACAGCGGTTAAGAATATCCTGAAGTACCTGAAAACGACTAAGGAAATGTTTCTCGTTTATGGAGGTGACGAAGAGCTCGTCGTAAAGGGTTACGTCGACGCTAGCTTCGACACAGATCTGGATGACTCTAAGTCACAAACCGGATACGTGTATATTTTGAATGGTGAGGCAGTAAGCTGGTGCAGTTGCAAGCAGAGCGTCGTGGAGGGATCTACATGTGAAGCGGAGTACATGGCAGCCTCGGAGGCAGCGCATGAAGCAATTTGTGTGAAGGAGTTCATCACCGACCTAGGAGTCATACCCAATGCGTCGGGGCTGATCAAACTCTTCTGTGACAACACTGGAGCTATTGCACTTGCCAAGGAGCCCAGGTTTCACAAGAAGACCAGGCACATCAAGCGTCGCTTCAACTCCATTCGTGAAAATGTTCAAGATGGAGACATAGATATTTGTAAAGTACATACGGACCTGAATGTAGCAGATCCGTTGACTAAACCTCTCCCTAGAGCAAAACATGATCAACATCAGAATTCCATGGGTGTTCGATTCATCACAATGTAACTAGATTATTGACTCTAGTGCAAGTGGGAGACTGTTGGAAATATGCCCTAGAGGCAATAATAAAAGGATTATTATTATATTTCCTTGTTCATGATAATTGTCTTTTATTCATGCTATAATTGTGTTTATCCGGAAATCGTAATACATGTGTGAATACATAGACACCAACATGTCCCTAGTAAGCCTCTAGTTGACTAGCTCGTTGATCAACAGATAGTCATGGTTTCCTGACTATGGACATTGGATGTCATTGATAACGAGATCACATCATTAGGAGAATGATGTGATGGACAAGACCCAATCCTAAACATAGCACAAGATCGTATAGTTCGTTTGCTAGAGTTTTTCCAATGTCAAGTATCTTTTCCTTAGACCATGAGATCGTGTAACTCCCGGATGCCGTAGGAGTGCTTTGGGTGTACCAAACGTCACAACGTAACTGGGTGACTATAAAGGTATACTACGGGTATCTTTGAAAGTGTATGTGGTTGACACGGATCAAGACTGGGATTTGTCACTCCGTATAACGGAGAGGTATCTCTGGGCCCACTCGGTAATGCATCATCATAATGAGCTCAAAGTGACCAAGTGTCTGGTCACGGGATCATGCATTACGGTACGAGTAAAGTGACTTGCCGGTAACGAGATTGAACGAGGTATTGGGATACCGACGATCGAATCTCGGGCAAGTAACGTACCGATTGACAAAGGGAATTGTACACGGGGTTGCTTGAATCCTCGACATCGTGGTTCATCCGATGAGATCATCGAGGAGCATGTGGGAGCCAACATGGGTATCCAGATCCCGATGTTGGTTATTGACCGAAGAGCCATCTCGGTCATGTCTGCATGTCTCCCGAACCCGTAAGGTCTACACACTTAAGGTTTGGTGACGCTAGGGTTGTAGAGATATGAATATGTAGTAACCCGAAAGTTGTTCGGAGTCCCGGATGAGATCCCGGACGTCACGAGGAGTTCCGGAATGGTCCGGAGGTGAAGAATTATATATAGGAAGTGCAGTTTTGGCCATCGGGAGAGTTTCGGGGGTCACCGGTATTGTACCGGGACCATCGGAAGGGTCCCGGGGGTCCACCGGGTGGGGCCACCCATCCCGGAGGGCCCCATGGGCCAAAGTGGGGAGGGAAACCAGCCCATAGTGGGCTGGTGCGCCCCCCTTGGCCCATCCCATGCGCCTAGGGTTGGGAACCCTAGGGTGGGGGGGCGCCCCACCTGGCTTGGGGGGCACTCCACCCCTTGGCCGCCGCCCCCCCTAGGAGATCCCATCTCCTAGGGCCGGCGCACCCCCTAGGGGGCCTATATAAAGGGGGGAGTGAGGGGCAGCCGCACCCTTGAGTCTTGGCGCCTCCCTCTCCCCTGCTACACCTCTCCCTCTCGCAGTAGAACGGCGAAGCCCTGCTGCGGTGATCCCTGCATCCACCACCACGCCGTCGTGCTGCTGGATCTTCATCAACCTCTCCTCCCCCCTTGCTGGATCAAGAAGGAGGAGACGTCACACTGACCGTACGTGTGTTGAACGCGGAGGTGCCGTCCGTTCGGTGCTAGGATCTCCGGTGATTTGGATCACGTCGAGTACGACTTCCTCATCCCCGTTCTTTGAACGCTTCTGCGCGTGATCTACAAAGGTATGTAGATGCAATCTGATCACTCGTTGCTAGATGAACTCATAGATGGATCTTGGTGAAACCGTAGGAAAATTTTTGTTTTCTGCAACGTTCCCCAACAAAAATGAGCCTCGCAGCCCAGGAACAACTCATAGAGGGCAACATAGCCAGCGATGTGTAAGATGGAAGCAGGGGTGAAATTATGCAGTTGGAGGCCGTAAAACTCCAGGATCCTTCGGATGAACGGATGAATCGGAAATCCGAGTCCCCTCAATAGATAGGGGAACAAGGCATACCCGCTCCCCCGTAGAGGGGCTGGGGAAGCTCTCCGCTTGATCCCCACCATTGTAGGTGGCGAGCCCGGCTCGGACGGTCACCATATATGCCGGAGGGAGAAATCCCTTAGTCTGCAGTTCGACTAATCGACTGTGTGGGACTGAACACCTCTCCCAATCACTAGGCTTAGGGCTATGGGGGCAGGAGGAGGAGCTGCGGAAGTCGGCCATGCTGGAATGGATCTTTCCGAAACGCGCTCTGATGGATTCTCGTTGGGGGGAGGATGGTATGGATCGGATCTAAGAATCCCCGTCCCTTTAATAGACAATTTATTTATCTAGCTAGGGGGGCAAATGTAAAAATGCCCTGGTGCCTCGTATTCATTCGACGCGTGGGAGATAGCCCTTATGGGGCACAGAAGCCAAGAGGTTCAACATTTATGAGGCCGGACACTGCTTACGAACACTAGAAGATTGGAGAAGAACCCGCCTTGCAATGCCGAAGACAACACTGCGTGCCGGACTCATCGTCATTGTGGCCTGGTTCAGGGGCTACTAAGGGAGTCTGGGATTAGGGGTTTCTGGACAGCCGGACTATATCCTTTGGCCGGACTATTGGACTATGAAGATGCAAGATTGAAGACTTCGTCCCGTGTCCGGATGGGACTCTACTTGGCGTGGAAGGCAAGCCTAGGCAGTACGGATATGGATATCTCCTCCTTTGTAACCGACCTTGTGTAACCCTAGCCCCCTCCGGTTTCTATATAAACCAGAGGGTTTTAGCCCGTAGGACAACATACAATCATACCATAGGCTAGCTTCTAGGGTTTAGCCTCTTTGATCCCGTGGTAGATCAACTCTTGTAATACACATATCATCAAGAATAAATCGAGCAGGACGTAGGGTTTTACCTCCATCAAGAGGGCCCGAACCAAGGTAAAACATCGTGTCCCCTGCCTCCTATTACCATCCGCCTTAGACGCACAGTTCGGGACCCCCTACCCGAGATCCGCCGGTTTTGACACCGACAACCGCATTATTGCAAAGTTATTTGTCGAAGCGGAGTGGTCGGGAAGTACTGTCAGTGATCAAAGGTTAAAAGAACGATGAGATGGGAAAAAAATTCCCCAGCTCAGCGAACAAGCGAAGCAATCGTGCCCCCCGCTCAAGCTGCCTACTAATGATCTGAGGATGGTGCCCGGTTATAGCAATCTTAGAGATTACCTGCCCGACGATGTACGTTATGAGTTCTTGGAGGTGGAGGAACACAAATACGAGTACGGGAAGCCTCTCGCCAAAGATGAAAGATCTCTAACAACGATGATGTGAAGATTCCATGATTGGTACATGAAAACCTGTAGAGGAATACTTTGACACTGAGAGTTAGAGATGAGCATGACCTCGTCGGAATTGAACTGTTGAATGTTCCATTTGAGGAGTTCTTCCAGTTTTTCAATCAAAAGGCCCTCGATAAAGCAACGATCACTTGCTACTGTCTATAAGTAGTACTACTTCTGTCATTAAGTCTCTCTATATAGGTCAGCTCTTTCATTGCATGTATTTATAATTATCCTCACTATATTATGCAGATTGAAGATCGCCGAATTGAAGAAAAGACAAATCGGTGATATTGGGTTCATTAACACAAATCTCATAGATGCAACTGAGGTTAAATATCATGCCGAAGATACCGAAGCCAACTTGCTAAGATCGTTGGTAATAAATGAAAACAAAGATATAATACTCTTTCCTTACAACTTCAAGTAAGTGTTACTGTCTTGTGCATATTCGGTATCCCTTATTCGTCCAGGTTATAGTAATGTAATTGATGAGTTATGCATGCGTGTGCAGTTTCCACTATATTCTCCTAGAGATTAAGCTTGAGCAGGGACTAGTAACCGTCTTAGACTCGAGACGAAAAGATCCCCAGGACTATGTGGACATGACTCAAATGCTTGAGAAGTAAGTTAAATCGATCATTATCCACCATATCAGCAACTTTTTTCATTTCCTGATATATCAAGTAATTTTTTTCTTTGTTTGGGAGGGTTTGGAGAAAATTCACCAAAAAAGCTCCGGGACTGCCGAAGAAGCTGCAATTTAGACACCCAAAAGTAAGTACTATAGTAACATGTTCCGCGCATCTCCTAGTGATTCAAGCGCTAGTTTCATCAATACCATTTGGCATGCTTGCTTATCAGTTTTATTGACCTCTATTTCTTGTAAAGTGGTTGTGGCAGGAACAAGGGAATGATTTCTGTGGATACTACATTTGCGAGTACATCCGCCACACGACCTATGAACGACGGTACTCTGACGAACAATATGAAGTGCGTAAGCAATAATATTCACAATTTTATTTTATTACCATCATTTGTGTTGAGTTTCATTTATTCATATATATATATATGTATTGACCCCCTTGTTCAAATTAGATGTTTTGGATGCGGGATGAACTCCTAGTACCAGATCATATGCGAGTAATTCAAGAGGAATTGGCGGCATTCTTCCTTGACCACGTGATCGCTGAAGACGGAGAATACTATGTGGACCCTGTGTTCATATATAATTAGGAGATTATATTGTAAGAGATAATTATTATATATATGTAGCCGGTAGTGTCGGATAGATATACGAGAACTTGTTGTTTGACCAATCTCTCGGAGAAGGAGAGGTGGTCGATATCACTTCTCTTTGTATGCATATGTTCATGACGATCTTCTGTTTCCTTTATTTGCTTACTAGCTAGCGTGTCTAGTCCTCTCTATATATACGTATATATAGCGTCGACCAAGCATGGACATAAGAGAGGACACTTCTCTCTATTAATTAGCTAGCTAACACAATATATGAAACACCTAAATTAAACCCCCAAAACCCCCAACCCCCCCCCCCCCTTTCAAAAAAAAACAAAACCCCCAGCCCCTGAAATGCTGACGCGTGGATTCCTATTGGTCCTGGTTGGTGCCACCAACCGGGACCAAAGGCCCTCCTGCCTGGGCTCAGCGCACCGGCCACGTGGAGGCCCATCTTTCCCGGTTTGTGTAAGAACCGGGACTAAAGGGTTTGGGCATTAGTAACGACCCTTTAGTCCCGGTTCACAAACCGGGACAAAAGGCCCTTATCAACCGGGACGAATGGGGTTTTTTCTACTAGTGCCACTTGACCAATGCCTTAGGGGCTTCTTCAAATCCATCAATATCCTCTTGAAGCTTGTCCTTGCCCTTTAGCTTGTGGTTTTGTGGTGGAAGATCATTGAGGGAGTCCTGGATTAGGGGGTGTTCGGGTAGCGAACTATACCTTCAGCCGGACTCCAGGACTATGAAGATACAAGATTGAAGACTTCGTCTCGTGTCCGGATGGGACTTCCCTAGGCGTGGAAGGGAAGCTTGGCGATGCGGATATTCAAGATCTCCTACCATTGTAACCGACTTTGTGTAACCCTAACCCTCTCCGGTGTCTATATAAACCGGAGGGTTTTAGTCCGTAGGACAACTTCATCATACAACAACCATACCATAGGCTAGCTTTTAGGGTTTAGCCTCCTTGATCTCGTGGTAGATCTACTCTTGTACTACCCATATCATCAATATTAATCAAGCAGGACGTAGGGTTTTACCTCCATCAAGAGGGCCCGAACCTGGGTAAAACATCGTGTTCCTTGCCTCCTGTTACCATCCGGCCTAGACGCACAGTTCGGGACCCCCTACCCGAGATCCGCCGGTTTTGACACCGACATTGGTGCTTTCATTGAGAGTTCCTCTGTGTCGTCGCTTTTAGGCCCGATGGCTCCTTCGATCATCAATAACGATGTAGTCCAGGGTGAGACTTTTCTCCCCGGACAGATCTTCGTCTTCGGCGGCTTCGCACTGCGGGCCAATTCGCTTGGCCACCTTGAGCAGATCAAAAGCTACGCCCCTGGCCATCAGATCATGTTTGGAAGCCTAAACTACACGGCTGACATCCGTGGGGACTTGATCTTCGACGGATTCGAGCCACAGCCAAGCACGCCGCACTGTCTCGATGGGCATGATATAGCTCTACCACCAAACAGCGCCTTGGAGGCCGCACACGCATCGGTTCCGACCATTGATTCGGAGCCTACTGTGCCGATCGAGGATCAGCGGTTGGACGCTGCCTCAGGGGCTGCAATCTCAGAGGCGATCGAGCCGAACTCCAGCCCCACACTCCGCATGGCCCGTGACTCCGAGGAGCCGGATTCCTCTCCGAACTCCGAGCCCCCCGCGCCCCTGCCGATCGAATCCGATTGGGCGCCGATAATGGAGTTCACCGCCACGGACATCTTTCAGCACTCGCCCTTCGGCGACATCCTGAATTCTCTAAAGTCTCTCTCTTTATCAGGAGAGCCCTGGCCGGACTACGGTCAGCAAGGTTGGGATACGGACGATGAAGAAATTCAAAACCCACCCACCACCCACTTGGTAGCCACTGTCGACGACTTAACCGACATGCTTGACTTCGACTCCGAAGACATCGACGGCATGGACGACGACGCAGCAGACGAACAAGAACCAGCACCTGTAGGGCGCTGGAAGGCCACCTCATCATATGACATATATATGGTGGACACTCCAAAGGATGGAGATGGCGATGGAACAGTGGGGGACGATACCTCTAAGAAACAGCCCAAGCGCCGGCGTCAGCGGCGCCGCTCTAAATCCCGCGAAAGCAAAAACAGTGATTCTGGCACGGGAGATAATACTACTCCGGATAGCGCCGAAGAACACCCCCTCCAGCAAGATTCATCACAGGAGGACAGAGAAGCCAGCCCTCACGAGAGGGCGGCGGACCAAGAGGTTGAGGACGATAATTATACGCCTCCCTCCGAAGACGAGGCAAGCCTCGACGACGACGAGTTCGTCGTGCCAGAGGATCTCGCCGAACAAGAGCGTTTTAAACGCAGGCTTATGGCCACGGCAAGCAGCCTCAAGAAAAAGCAGCAACAGCTTAGAGCTGATCAGGATTTGCTAGCTGACAGATGGACTGAACTCCTTGCGGCCGAAGAGTATGAACTCGAACGCCCCTCCAAGAGTTACCCAAAGTGCAGGCTGCTACCCTGACTAGAGGAGGACGCACCTACATCACCAGCGCATGACATGGCCGACCGGCCACCTCGTGGCCGCGACAGAGAGGCCTCTTGGCCCTCCGCTCAAGCCATGCCCCGACGCCGCGTCAAGCATACTAAGGCACGGGAAAATGCGCCCGACCTGCGCGACATACTTGAGGACAAGGCAAGGCAAACAAGATCGATCTACGGATCGCGCAGGCGCCCCACGGCGCGTGACGGTGATCGTCACTCCGGATGCAATAAATCCGGCCGGGCCGAACTCAACAGACAAAGCTCCTTCGAGCTGCGTCGTGATATAGCCCAATACAGAGGCGCCGCACACCAACTATGCTTCACAGATGAAGTAATGGATCATAAAATCCCTGAGGGCTTCAAACCCGTAAACATCGAATCGTACGATGGCACAACAGATCCTGCGATATGGATAGAGGATTATCTCCTTCATATCCACATGGCCCGCAGTGATGATCTACACGCCAGTAAATACCTCCCACTCAAACTTAAGGTTCCGGCCCGGCATTGGCTTAACAGCTTGCCAGCAGACTCAATCGGTTCTTGGGAGGACCTGGAAGCCGCATTCCTTGACAACTTCCAGGGCACTTATGTGCGACCACCGGACGCTGATGACCTAAGCCACATAATTCAGCAGCCAGAGGAATCGGCCAGGCAATTCTGGACACGGTTCCTAACAAAGAAAAACCAGATAGTCGACTGTCCGGACGCAGAGGCCTTAGCGGCCTTCAAGCATAATATCCGTGACGAGTGGCTTGCCTGGCACCTGGGACAGGAAAAGCCGAAATCTATGGCAGTCCTCACGACACTCATGACCCGCTTTTGCGTGGGAGAAGACAGCTGGCTAGCTCGCAGCAACAATTTAACAAAGAACCCTGGTAATTCGAATACCAAGGACAAAAGCGACAGGTCGCGTCAGAACAAACAAAAGCACCGTGTTAAGAGAGACATCAACGAGGATACGGCAGTTAATGCCGGATTCCGAGGCTACAAATCCGGTCAACGGAAAAATCCATTCAAAAGAAATACTCAGGGCCCGTCTAGTTTGGACCGAATACTCGACCGCTTGTGCCAGATACATGGCACCCCCGAAAAGCCAGCCAATCACACCAACAGGGACTGTTGGGTGTTTAAGCAGGCAGGCAAGTTAAGAGCCGAAAACAAAGACAAGGGGCTGCATAGCAACGAGGAGGAGGAGCCCAGGCCGCCAAACAACAGTGGACAGAAGGGATTTCCCCCACAAGTGCGGACGGTGAACATGATATACGCAACCCACATCCCCACGAGGGAGCGGAAGCGTGCGTTACGGGACGTATATGCGATAGAGCCAGTCGCCCCAAAGTTCAACCCATGGTCCTCCTGCTCGATCACCATTGATCGAAGGGACCACCCCACTAGCATCCGCCATGGCGGCTTCACCGCATTGGTTCTAGACCCAATCATTGACGGGTTTCATCTCACAAGAGTCCTCATGGACGGCGGCAGCAGCCTGAACCTGCTTTACCAGGATACAATGCGAAAAATGGGCATAGATCCCTTGAGGATCAAGCCCACCAAAACGACCTTTAAAGGCGCCGTACCAGGTGTAGAATCCAACTATACAGGCTCACACTTGAAGTGGTCTTCGGATCTCCGGATAACTTCCGAAGCGAGGAGTTAATCTTCGACATAGTCCCGTTCCGTAGTGTCTATCACGCACTACTCGGGCGAACCGCATTCGCAAAATTCAACGCGGTACCGCACTATGCATACCTCAGGCTCAAGATGCCAGGCCCTAGAGGAGTAATCACGGTCAATGGGAACACCGAACGCTCCCTCCGAACGGAGGAGCAAACGGCAGCGCTCGCAGCAGAAGTACAAAGCAGCCTCTCTAGGAAGTTCTCCAGTTCGGCCTTCAAAAAGCCGGACACTGTCAAGCGCGCCCGGAGTACCCTACAACGGGACCGCCTGGCACGTTCTGAGCTAGCGTAGCAATGCGGCCCCAACCCTAGCCCTCACGATATAGCGAAACCAGTGCTTCGCGTACATAACTACGCTCTTAAAATACCATGGGCACAGGGGAAGGGGCACTATCACGGCACGCCCGAAATACGGCTTAAACCGCACCAGGGGCTGCCAGATTCATTTTTTCCTTTTTTTTCTTAGGACTCCACACTTCGGATGACCCGTTCGGCAATTCAACTGCCGCACAAACGATGCAAGATCCAGGAAAGCAGACAAGCCACGCCGCATTATGGAACTCACAGGTGGTCTCTATTACGAGCAGTATACCTGTTTTTTAATACAATTCCGCGGCCTGCCCCTGGCCATGACATGTTAAATAGTCCAATTTCTCTTGCTTATCATACTATTTGTATCGTTCCGCTTTCATAGCATCCTTTCTATAAACAATGCATAACTCTTTGTCTATTTTTTGCGTTATCCTCTTTTTATATATATGTTTATCAATAACATGTTGCATCCGTACACTGTGGTATGGCAAAAATACACCAGGGGCTTCAGTACCCATCAATATGGCGTGAGAAGTCCGTACACTTTCACAAGTGCGGCACCCCGAACTTATAGCACTATATGCATCGGCTCCGAATCATGATTTGGGTCAATAGTTGGGTTTGCCCGGCTCCTATGTTTTGGTGCCTTACGTTCCGCTATATCGGCTAAGGTAGCACTAGGAGAACTACTGCGATTGTGCCCCAGTTGAGCTGGGCTGAGCACCTCAGTAGAGAAAGCTAAAACTGACTGTCATGATGAGGCGAGAGACCGGTCGCTGTTCGAGAGGTTTTTCGAGTCCTTAAAGACTTATGCCGCTTCGAGCGAGGAATCGGCTTTGTCCGGCCAAGGCGTGGATAGCGCCCCGAACTCGGTCTTCCAAATACTAGGGGCTTCGCTGAAATTTAAAATTATAAAGTTCTATGGCTAAGTGAGAGTGTTCAAGCATTATAGTCCGATTGCCTTGTTCGTTGTGCTGAGCGCCTCCCTCGACGGACCCAATCATGGGAAAAAGAGCGCTCAGGTTTATCCCGAACACCCCAGCACTAGTGGCATGGGGGCAGAAGCCGACGATTGGCCATCTCTTAATTTTTTGATAAACGGCCGCACAGAAAGTAATATTTTAAATTCAAGCATTGCTTAGCGCATATGAACAAGTTTTCAGCGCACAGGATAACACGAGCGAGTTCATTCAAAAATTACATCCTTGGTGCATTCATCCGCCATAAGGCGGGCACCGGCCAGAACATCCTTGTAATAGTTCTCGGGCTTGCGATGCTCCTTCCCCGGCGGCGGCCCGTCCCTCACAAGCTTCTCACCGTCCAGCTTACCCCAGTGCACCTTTGCACGGGCAAGGGCCCTACGGGCACCTTCTATGCAGACGGAGCGCTTGATGACCTTGAGCCTTGGACAAGCATCCACCAGCCGCCGCACCAGTCCGAAGTAGCTCCCAGGCAGGGCCTCTCTAGGCCACAGCCGAACTATGAAGCCCTTCAGGGCCTGTTCGGCCGCCTTGTGGAGCTCGACCAGCTGCTTCAGCTGGTCGCTCAAGGGCACAGGGTGTCCGGCCTCAGCGTACTGAGACCAGAACACCTTCTCCGTCGAGCTGCCTTCCTCAGTTCGGTAGAATGCGGCGGCATCGGATACGCTGCGGGGAAGATCTGCGAATGCCCCTGGAGAGTTCCGGATTCGGGTAAGTAACAAGTAGTTTACTTTTATATGTCTGCTTTGCATAGAGAATGCCTTACCCGCCGCTATCTTTTTTACCGCATCCAATTCCTGGAGGGCCTTCCGGGCTTTAGCCTTGGCAGATTTGGCAGTTTTAAGGGCCGCAGCAAGCTCGGACGCTCGCGTCTTCGAGTTGAGCTCCAAACTCTCATGTTTTTTCATGAGAGCCTGAAGCTCTTCCTGCACCTCGCCGACCCGCGCCTCAAATTTCTCCCGCTCGGTGCGCTCCGTGGCCGCTCTCTTCTTGGCCTCGGACAGCGCCTGCTTGAGGATCGCCACCTCAGTTGTGGCCCCTACAATAAGTAGTCTACTCCTGTCATTTTTTGCAATTGTGTCTTCTTATAGGCATTTTTTTCTATAAGGTAGCTCTTACCTTCTTTCTCCTCGAGCTGCCGTTTGGCAAGGCCAAGCTCTTGCTCGGTCCGCTCGAGGCCCTGCTTCAGGGCATCCACCTCCGTAGTCAGTGTGGCGGTGGCCAGCAGCGAAGCCTGCATACATATATTGACTCCTTTTTAGTTAGAATCCTACGATATTTAATAGATCCTCTATTCGGCTTTTCTTTCCGAGCGCCAAACAGAGCATCAGGGGCTACTGTCTATGTGGTAATATTTTTACATATTTCTACTTACCTCAAAGCCTGTTAGAAGGCTAGCACAAGCTTCAGTAAGTCCTCTTTTGGCGGACCGAACCTTCTGGACCACCGTACTCATGATGGTACGGTGCTCTTCGTCGATGGAGGTGCCCTTAAGCGCCTCCAGCAGATTGTCCGGCGCCTCCGGTTGGACGGAGGACGCCGGCTCAATAGGCTTGCTCCTCTTGGCAGGAGTTCGCCTGCCGCGGTCCGGAACCGTTGATGATTCTGGCACGGTGTCTCGCTTAAAGCCGGACTTGGAGCCCTGGGGGTCTTGTCCCCTTTACTCCTGGAGTCCGGGAGGTCGCCTCGCGGCTCCTCCTGGACCACCTCCTCTTGCCCCGGAGCTTGTCGCAACGCCACTTCGGCGTCATCCACAGCACAAGGGGAGGCAGCGGGCAGAACTGAATTCACGTGTGATGAATCCAGGGAGCCGCTCGACGACTCGTCGAGCCCGTCCTTGGGCAGGCTGCATGATTATATTCGACATTAGGGAAAGCTGTGCAACAAAAGGAATATCATGAATTACTCTGGTATCCGAACACTTACGATTTCGCCGGACGCTTGGCCCTGTTCGGCCACTCCTCTTCGTCCTCATCGGCGTCGGGGGCGTAGTCCGACGGAGGGGTTTTCCTCTTCTTGGACCCCTCGGCCTCCCCTACAAGGGTGGCCTTCCTCTTCTTTCCTCCCCCCGCTGGAGGGGGAGAGGTTTCTTCTTCCTCCTCCTCGTTTTCACGGGAGGAGTGCGTCTCGGACTCGTCGGACGACGAGTCCGACACCACCATATGCCGGGAACTCTTTTGAGTCCCCGTGGCCTTCTTCTTCTTGGCCTTCTTCTCCGGCACCACATAAGGTGCCAGAACCAGCAGCTTCGCTAGGAGAGCAGGGGCTGGGTCTTCGGGCAAGGGAGCCGGACAGTTAATCAGTCCGGACTTCGCCTGCGAATCCTCTCAAAGGTGAGGGAGTTTAGATCCCACATAGAGTCAAACTATGGAGAAAACTTAACATCCTGTAAAAGATGAAAATATTTTACCTCGCCAGCAGGACGCTGCGAGCTGAATCCACGGTCTTCGGAGGAGGATGTGGGAGCCTCGGCGCCTTTGGTTAGCCCCTTCCAGACATCTTTGTACGTCGTGTCGAAGAGCCTGCTCAGAGTTCGGTGCTGCGCCGGGTTGAACTCCCACAAATTGAAGTCCCGTTCTTGACACGGAAGGATCCCGCGGACAAGCATGACCTGGACTACGTTGACAAGCTTGAGCTGCTTGTTCACCAGGGACTGGATGCATTTTTGCAGTCCGGTCACCTCTTCTTCGTCGCCCCACGACAAGCCCGTCTCCTTCCAGGACGTGAGCCGCGTTGGGGGTCCGGATCGGAATTCAGGGGCTGCGATCCACTTCAGATCGCGTGGCTCGGTGATATAAAACCACCCTGACTGCCACCCCTTCAAGGTCTCCACAAAGGAGTCCTCGAGTCATAGGACGTTGGCTATTTTGCCTGCCATGGCACCTCCGCACTCCGCCTGGTTGCCGCGCACCACCTTTGGCTTGACGTTGAAGGTCTTGAACCAGAGGCCGAAATGGGGGCGGATGCAGAGGAAAGCCTCGCACATGACGATAAACGCCGAGATATTGAGGATGAAGTTCGGGGCCAGATCATGGAAATCTAGGACATTGTAGAACATGAGCCCGCAGACAAATGGGTGGAGAGGAAAACCCAGTCCGCAGAGGAAGTGGGGAAGAAATACTACCCTCTCATGGGGCCTTGGGGTGGGGAGAAGCTGCCCCTCCTCAGGAAGCCGGTGCGTGATGTCTTTGGACAGGTATCCGGCCTTCCTTAGCCTTTTGATATGGCCCTCCGTGACGGAGGAGACCATCCACTTGCCTCCCGCTCCGGACATTGTTGGAGAAGGTTGAGGTAGGAAGTGCGGGCTTGGGCGCTGGAGCTCGGGTGCGCAGAAGATGGATAGGCAAAGGAGGAAGAAGGCGTAGGTAAAAAGGTGGATCCTTATCCCCTTATATGAGCAGATGCGACTATGCGTCCCCACCAGCCTAGTAAAACTCGCTTGCCTCCCAAGTGCCGTGATAAATGGCGCGGTTGGGTTACCCACGTCCGTATTGATGAGAATCCCGTAAATGGAGGACACGATCTCTACTTTGACAAGACGTGCCAAGGAAACCACATCGCAAAACACGCTGAGGTGGAAAAGTGAAAACAATTTGAATGAAGGCTTGGCCGTAGTGTGATGTCACGCTGCGGAATACGTCAGCATATTAGATTTGTGTTAATATTATTCTCTCTGTGGCAATACGTGGAAACTTATTTTGCAGAGCCGGACACTACTCTTGGTGTTTACAAACTTTTATGAAGAATTTGGAGGAGGAACCCGCCTTGCAATGCCGAAGACAATCTACGCGCCGGACTCGTCGTCATTGAAGCCTGGTTCAGGGGCTACTGAGGGAGTCCTGGATTAGGGGGTGTTCGGGTAGCTGAACTATACCTTCAGCCGGACTCCAGGACTATGAAGATACAAGATTGAAGACTTCGTCCCGTGTCTGGATGGGACTTTCCCTTGCCTGGAAGGGAAGCTTGGCGATGCGGATATTCAAGATCTCCTACCATTGTAACCGACTTTGTGTAACCCTAACCCTCTCCGGTGTCTATATAAACCGGAGGGTTTTAGTCCGTAGGACAACTTCATCATACAACAACCATACCATAGGCTAGCTTTTAGGGTTTAGCCTCCTTGATCTCATGGTAGATCTACTCTTGTGCTACCCATATCATCAATATTAATCAAGCAGGACGTAGGGTTTTACCTCCATCAAGAGGGCCCGAACCTGGGTAAAACATCGTGTTCCTTGCCTCCTGTTACCATCCGGCCTAGACGCGCAGTTCAGGACCCCCTACCCGAGATCCGCCGGTTTTGACACCGACAATCATCTTGAGCTTGTGTTCCTTGGGAAGAAGTAGGATCATACTTCTCTTGTTGGGGAACAAACTTCATCTTGGGGTATTAATCTTCTTCCCACTCAACTCCATTGGCATTGAACTTTCATTCAAAACCAACACATTGATTCTTCTGGTGTCTTCCTTGCTTGCGTACAATTTCCTCGAATTGCTTACTTCCAGCAAGACTCTTGTAAACACCTTTCTTTATAATTCCCTTCAATAAGCTATTTTCTTGCTCAAGTGTAACTTGGCTAAGAGAATCATTAGTGGAATCAAGAGAACTAATAGAAGCAACAACATTGGTTTTAGCATGATTATTGTTACTACTATAAGAAGAATCTTTCTTGTTCTTGTTGCTAGATTTAACTTGTGGCATGTATGTAGACAAGAGTAAACGCTTGGCAATGTAAGAAAACCTTTTCCTGTGAAGATCATCATTGATTGCCTTTAAGAACTCATGCTCTTGCTCAAGGTTGAGCTTTTCAAAGCGTAGCTTCTCATGAGTCTTTAAAAGTTCTCGATGATCTTCCAAGATAGTTTCATGAGCTAACTTAAGAGTGTTTAGTTCTTTAGTTAGACGCTCAATCTCCTTCTTATCATTGTCATTCGTTTTATCTTGATTAGCATGATTAATATCAAGTTCATCATAGTTTTCATAACTAGAGTTGTCACCTAGCAAATCATCTTCATGACTATTGAAATCAACATACTCAGGGTGTGATACCTTTGGGCCTTTAGCCATGAAGCATCTTCCATGTCCTTCATTTGTTGAGTCAAATATGTCGTGGGAGTCGATTGACACAAGTGCTAGACCGGCAACACCTTCATCTTGAGTGTATTCGGAGTCGGAGTGGTAACTTCTTTCGGAGTGATTTTCGGAGTCGGAGTCGGATACCCATTCACCAACATGAGCTTGATGTCTTGGTTTTGTGTAGGTCTTTGATGACTTGTCCTTCCTTTCCGAATCCTTGCTTCTTCGAGAGGGTCTTCGCTCATAACGATCATCTCTACTCCTTCTCTCTCTAGGTGGTGATTCTGCTCTCCTACTTCTTCTTTTGGGAGAATCTTCTCTTCTTTTGTAGGGAGCCGTACACTCATTGGACTAGTGTCCCAGTCTTCCACAATTGTAGCAATTATGTTCACGACTTAAAGATCTTTTGTCATTGTAGGACCTTGACTTGGAACTTCTTTCCTTGCTTCTACTCTCGTAGAACTTGTTGAAGTTCTTCACCATTAGGCTCAATTCTTCATTGAAGGTTTTGTTTCTCACTTGATGATGTGGGAGCATCACATGAGGCTTTGTAAGCACCACTTGACTTGTTGTGGAGCTCTTCCTTATCCTTAAGTGACATCTCATGAGCAACAATTCTTCTAATGACTTCCGTTGGCTTGAGATCTTTTTACTTGGGCATCATTTGGATCAATGTGCACACGGTATCATATTTTCCATCCAAGGCTCTTAGGATCTTCTTGATGATGAATCTTTCGGTCATCTCTTCACTTCCTAAGACGGCAATCATATTTGTGATGAGAGCAAGCCTAGAGTGCATTTCAGCGACACCTTCACCATCCTTCATTTTGTACTTGTCAAGTTGACTTTGAAGCACGTCCAATTTGGATTCCTTGACGGAGTTGGTACCTTCGTGCATATCAATCAAAGTATCCCAAATTTCCTTTACATTCTCAAGACAGCTGATTTTGTTGAATTCTTCAGGGCACAATCTGTTTAAGAGAATATCACAAGCTTGAGCATTGTATTGCAGCATCTTCAACTCTTCCGCGGTAGGTTCACGGTTTGGTTCTCTCCCATCAAAGAATTCACCTTGCAAGCCAATACACACAATAGCCCAAACGGCGGCGTTATGTCCAAGAATATGCATTTTCATCTTATGCTTCCAACTAGCAAAATTAGTATCATCAAAGTAAGGACCTCTATGGTGGTAATTTCCCTCGCTAGACGCTATACTCTCCTAGGTTGTGAAACCAAGGCTATGATCATCAAAAGCCATGGAAATCAAAGCAAATGGAGACCAAAGCTCTGATACCACTTGTAGGATCAAAAGTATGTCTAGAAGGGGGTGTGATTAGACTACTTGACCAAATAAAAATCTAGCATTTTCCCAATTTTAAGTCTTGGCAAATTTTAACAACTTGGCACAAGTCAAGTAATTAACCTACACATGCAATTCTAAGAGTATAGCAATGGAATGTAAAATAATTGCATACGAAAGTAAAGGGAGGAGTTTGTGGGAGCAAACGCAATGTAGACACAGAGATTTTTGGCGTGGTTTCGATAGGTGGTTCTATCGTACATCTACGTTGATGGAGACTTCAACTCAGGAAGGGTAACGGTTGCGCGAGTCCACGGAGAGCTCCACCCACAAAGGGTCCACGAAAAAGCAACAGTAGCCTCACTACGGTAGATCTTCACGAAGTAGGCGATCTCCTTGCCCGTACAAACTACTTGGTTATACTCCACAATGTTGACAGAGGCTCCCAGGTGACACCTAGCCAATCTAGAAGACACCACTCTTGTCGTGGAATTGTCACGGCAGATGTCCTTAGTGTCAAGTAGCACTCAGCGCCGGAACCAACCTGGCCGGTATAATCCGGTTCAGGATCGGATACGTCAGGAGGACGAGCGGGCGGCTCAACTAGCGGCTCAACTAGCAGCCCAACAGGATTCACCGGCTTACCCGACGACTTCCGTTGAGGCGGGTGTTGCCACTAGAACCGGAGGAGTTCTTTGTCTGGTACCGGCTCTACGTAATGTACGTCCGCCAAGGATTTCAAGGGACCTCGAAAGGTGCCGAATTATACGGTCGATTTACAGCTTGGGGCGTGGATTGAAAGTTACGAGATGGCCATGGAGCTGCTGAAGGTTAGTGATGAAGCGATGGCTAAATACTTCACCATGATGTTGGACGGAACGGCCCGTTCTTGGTTAAAGGGTTTGCCACCCAATTCCATTAGTTCATGAGCGGAGCTAAATACCCGTTTCATCCAGAACTTTAAGGACACTTGCAAGCAGTCTATGTCGATTGTGGACCTGACAAATTATAAGCAGGAGGAAGGTGAATTTACGACTCATTGGGTGCGCCGGGTCAAAGATATAATACATTCGTCTGACAAGATGGATGCCGGCTCAGCAGTTCTCATGCTGGAGAAGAATTGCCGCTTTGAGCCTCTGAGACAGAAACGGTGGGCGCCAACTGTCGTGGAATTGTCACGGTAGATGTTCTTAATGTTAGGACTTAGTCGTGAGGCCAACGCATTTATGTGGTAGTTTGACAGGGGTTGATCGGGATGAGTCATGGCAGTGGCGATTTGGCATGCGTCCGCGACGGCGGCTGTGGGCACGGTGAAGCACGACCGGCTTGGCTGTTTGAGAACCGGCAGCCAGCTATGGCAGAGACGGCGGCGAACTTTAGATCCAATCGGCAGCGTGGCTTCCTGAAGAAATAGTGCTGGAATTAGCAGTAGTTTCGATCGAGGGCCCCCGGACTTGTAGTGCCGCAGCCAAAAGAAAATTCTTGTCCATCATCCTGCGACCGCGGCGGCGGCTTGAAGCAAGGTGGCTGTGACCGGCTCGGAGCGCGACAGTAGAAAACGGCCGGCCGTCTCGAGGCTGCGGTGATGGCGGCTTGATGTAGCAGAGGCGGACGAGCTGTGAAGGCGACCGGCGGCTTGCGTGAGGGCCGCAGCCCAATCAACGGCGACTGCAGCTCAAGGCAGGTCGGGCCGGACGCGGCGAGGGCGGCTCAGGGCCGGCCACAGCAGAGCAAGCGGCTCAGCGACGGCGCGAAACCACGACGGTGGCAGCAGGTTGGCATGCTAGTCAACCCATGGTCGTGATGCTAGGGGGCGGCTCGAAGCAATAACGAGACCGCTACGGCGGCTCTTTGGCGGAGAAAGACGAATCCGAGTCCATCCCACGCGTGAATCCTTCTCCTGGTCGTTGTCCTTTTCACCAATCTAATCTTGTTTTCCTATTTTTTTTGTTGCTCATGCAATTGTAGCCAGCCAATCCATTAATTTCTTCACGCTAGAAAAAGTAGTGGCAGCAGCGATAGTTGCTAACCTTGGTATTTGAACCATGGGACTGAGTACAGCAGAAACTCGATTGACGCATCCATAAAAATACTGATTTAGTTGGTCTCAGCAGAAATTTGTTGCTCGCTAAAATTTAGGATTGGACAGATCGCGCGACGCCGGCTCGGCGGCCGCAAGGACATGCTGGCTGGCCGTTGATTGCGCAGGTCTCCTGGCGTTGAATTTTCTTGAGCTAATGGCTGGAGTAGTACTTTTTTATCTTTATGCAAAGAACGGATTAGGCCTCCAATTGCCTCACGACTAGATCAACTAGATCAACTAAATTGTTCAATACGCGGACACCGCCGCATAAACTTCTCTTAATTCCCATCTGACTCGACCAACACGCGTTGAACGCGGTAGAGATTTTAACCAGGCTAATTTCAGCGAGCTCACGTGTCGACGAAACAAAACAGCAGCGAAAAACGATTTTCTCGGCGACTTGTGATTGGACCGCCTGCCCATATCAACGGCAGTTGATTTCTCCTTGAACTCAAATATCGTACTATCCAATCCAAAGTTGATAACAATTCTGATCTACTGATGATGATCTGGCCGGCTCTGCGCGAGGTTACCCCACGCCGGGTTATTCTGCTTGCTTTTCGTACTGGCACTTTCTTATTTAACATATCGTGGGCTTCTCAATCTCTGTGTGAGATCCCTCCAAGAACTCAACACCACCGTGTGCAGGTTCCACGGTTGGCGCCAACTGTCGTGGAATTGTCACGGCAGATGTCCTTAGTGTCAGGACTTAGTCGTGAGGCCAACGCATCTATGTGGTAGCTTGAGAGGGGTTGATCGGGACGAGAGACGCAACACAAGACAAGGGTTTAGACAGCTTCAGGCCCCGGGAAACAACATCCGGTAATAACCCTACATGATATTTGTGGCTAGATCTCATTATGCTCATGAGGGAGACGCCGCATAAGGCGGCTCCCTTTTATTATGTCTAGCCCTAGAGATTATTGCTTGTTGCTTGTCCCTCTTTGGGGAGCCCTGTCCCTCCTTATATATGTTGAAGGGGCGGGTTACATGACTAGTCCTAGTAGGATTAGGATTACTCTATTACAAGTGGAGTCCTAGTCTTGCTTCCTTCGTAGGAGAATATTCCTCATGTCTTTCCTCTTAATCCGGCCCATCATAACATGAGCCGGCCTTCTGGTCCTTGGACCTTGTCATCCATCTAAAACACCCGCCGGGTCACAAATGAGTTTTCAGGCTCGTGATTCGTCAAACCAGTGAACCGCCAGACATGTGAGTCGTCAATCCTTTGGCGGGTTACCAATGAAATGCCAAGTCCGGCCGGGTCATACCACGGGGTATATCCCCGACAACTCTCCAAAAGGTATTAGATGGTGTGTTGATGATGAAGTCCTTGCTCTTGTGCTTCAAATGATAGTCAACCCAACACTCAGCTCTCTCATAGGATAGGATTTGGTGGAAAGAGGGTTTAAGTGGAAAGCAACTTGGGGAAGGCTAGAGATCAATATTTATGTGGTTGGAATGGAATATCGTGACCTCAACACAAGTGGAGGTGGTTCCCTCTCAGAAAATGTATGTTGGAAGTGTAGGCATGTTCTGATGGATCTCTCCATAAATGAAGAGTGGGTGGAGTGGTATATATAGCCTCCACACAAAATCTAACCGTTAGACACAAATCACCAAACTCGGTGGGATCGAACCATGAAGCTCGGTCAGACTGATTTAGTTCAAAATGTGAACGTTAGGATTTTCAATGGGACCGACATGTCAACTCGGTGGAACCGATTCCATTAGGGTTAGGGCATAACGTAATCTCGGTGAGACCGATTACACAAACTCGGCGGGACCGATTTTGGTAATAGGAAAACAGAGAGTTTGTTAGGCAAACTCGGTGGGACCGATTTTGGTAATAGGCAAACAGAGAGTTTGTTAGGCAAACTCGGTGGGACCGATTCGCTCATCTCGGTTAGACCGAAACGTTACAAAGGGGAAACAGAGAGTTTGCATTGAAATCTCGGTGGGACCGATCGCTCATATCGGTTGGACCGAAGCGTTACGAAGGGAAACGGAGAGGTTGCAATCCCATCTCGGTGAGACCAAGATCTCTATCGGCGCGACCGAAATGACTAGGGTTTGTGGCAGTGGCTATGTCAAGTGAACTCGGTGGCGCCGGGTAGGAAATTTCGTTGGGGCTGAGTTTGACTTTTGGTTTCGGACATATGTGGATATGAGAAAGTAGTTGAGGGTTTTGGAGCATATCACTAAGCATTTTGAGCAAGTAACTCATTAAGCAACACATCATCTCCTTTTAATAGTATTGGCTTTTCCTATGGACTCAATGTGATCTTGGATCACTAAAAGTAAAATGTAGAGTCTTGTGCTTGAGGCAGCACGTGTTCTTAGTATTTTGAGGGGTCCACTTTCTAATCCATGCCATGCCAAACATTGAGCTTTCCTGAAATATTTGTCTTGAAATAGCATTAGCTCAATGGGCTATATGTTGTTAGGAATTACCAAAACCACCCAGGGATAATTGCACTTTCAAGGCAGGGGTTGACATGGTGGTGCTGCAAGCTGAGCTGCCGTTGCTCCTCGTGTTAGATTGCAAATCAGGCCTCCCAATGGGGAGAGTTTGCGTCCTACTTGGGCATGCGCCGCTGCGCCGACGTGAGCTGCGCCCGGCACCTGCGCACCTCGTCGTCGTGCGCCCGTTATGCCCGTGGAGCCGCCGGCACCGAGATCCACTATGGATCGAGGTGCGAGTGGTGCGGCAGCGTCATGTTGGGGTACGGTAGCAGCTGCCTAACTCCTGGTGCCACTGCGCTTGGTGCACCGGGATGTGCAGATCCTGCCGACTGGAGCGGGCAGGCACCGGCAGCGGCGGCGGAGGAGGAAGAGCACAGGAAGACGAGGCGCTGCCCTTTCCCTTGCCCTTGTCGGAGCCACTGCCGAAGAACCCCATGCCTAGGGCTTCGGTTGTCACCGACAAGGAAGCACGAGGGGGCTAGTGGAGGCAGAGGTGGACGGAAGTGGATGAGCCCCCCCCCCACGTGGATTAAGAAGGGACACTTTCACTAGCTGGCGCGTGGGTCAAACCCTAGATCCAGATTCAGAGGTTGTTTTTCCACAAAGTCTTTTCCCCTGTTATTGTCATGACATGTTCATCACATCACATCTCGATGACCGTAGCTCTGTTTCATGCATATGATATGTCGAATTGTTCGTATCGATGATATCTTCATGTTCCTATACATTATGGTGCCATTTTCATTGAGGCAAGAGTGCTATAAAATGTTAACTGCTGTTACTTATCATATCATGGTGATTTGTCATTTTTGTCACATTTGATGTGTGCATTGTATGAGTTTGAGGTATACATGTGTTTTGAACTACAACATGCCATCTTTACAGAGGTTCTTGTCTTGTATTTTTCTGATCTATGTGGTGACTAGCACAAGAATGCAAAGTAGCCTCTGCAATATTGCTGTTTTCAGGGACTTAGGATTTTGCTAAGTCCTTTTCCTGCTGTTATTTTGATGCCATGTAAACTCGATGCTACAGTGATATTCATGCTTATTTTGAGATACTTCTGTATGGATGTTTTGAACATGTGGTTATGCTCTATCCATCCCTGCCCCTGTTTTCAATTATGGAGTGCCCTAGCATGTCTTGTTCATGCTCTACTTTTGCTATAAAATGTTCCTGGCAGAATGTTAACATGTTAATCAATATTGCCATGGTTGTTGCTAGTGATCCATGCATCCTATGAACTTCCTCTTGCCATGGTTAGCTTCATGAACATGTCATCTTGCTATTGGTATGCTTATATTGTCATGGAATGCTTTGTGGTGAGTGGTTTGAGCTCGCAAAATTGCTATCATAATTCTGTTTATGCCATGCTCTGTTTTTCTGCTAAGTCTGAAACTGTTAATAGAACTTGCTATGTTTACATGGGTTCCATCATATCTTATGTGCCTTTTTGGCTCATGATCAGTAAGGGACTTTTGATCTATGCATTTAGTAGAATCATGCCGTGCCTTTGTTTTCTATTATATGTTCTTGTAGCATGTTTTTTGCTTGCTCTAAACATTGCTTCCTGATGTTGTTTTTGACATGTTAGTAATTTCTCTAACTCTGTGATGCTGATATCTTTTGCACTTTTTCCATGCTTGTTCGAACCTACTCTTGTGTGATTTAGCCGTAGCTCAGTGTTCATGTTTTGTCAAGCATCTCTTGTACATCACTGCCATATGTTTTGTTGCTATGTTGGAGTGCAGTAGCTTAGTTTCTTGTTGCATTCTAAGTGGCATCGTGTTGTTAATCGCAGTTTTGCATCATTCTTGTGATGCTTGCCATTTGCAAACCGTGCATCCGTTTCCGGTGATCTTTATATCGATTTCAACCGAAATCATATCATCTTTCCAGCGGCACACTTGGTTTGCCAAGTTGATGCCTTGATCATTCTTTCCCTTCCGGAGCACGCATATGCATTACATATCATGTCTTGCATATCATGCCATGTATTGCACCATGTTGCTCGTGCATTGCACCGTGATTGTTTTTTGGTCCTTTGCTTTTGTTCTTGATTTGGGTAGAGCCGGGAGACGAGTACGTGGCCGAGGAACCTGTTGAGTACGCTAACGAGCATCAAGCTTTCGACAACTCTAAGAACTTTGTAGACAAGATGACCATACCCTCGAAATCACTTCTATCTTTGCTTGCTAGTTGCTCGCTCTATTGCTATGTCGCGCTACCTACCACTTGCTTATCATGCCTCCCATATTTCCATGTCAAGCCTCTAACCCACCTTTCCTAGCAAACCGTTGTTTGGCTATGTTACCGCTTTTGCTCAGCCCCTCTTATAGCGCTGCTAGTTGCAGGTGAAGTTGAAATTTGTTCCATGTTGGAACATGGATATTGTTGGGATATCATTGTTATATCTTATTTAATTTAATGCATCTATATACTTGGTAAAGGGTGGAAGGCTCGGCCTTATACCTGGTGTTTTGTTCCACTCTTGCCGCCCTTGTTTCCGTCATACTGGTGTTATGTTCCTTGATTTTGTGTTCCTTACGTGGTTGGGTGTTATGGAACCCCTTGACAGTTCACTTTGAATAAAACTCCTCCAGTAAGGCCCAACCTTGGTTTTAACATTTTCCACCTAAGCCTTTTTCCCTTGGGTTCCACGGACTCAAGGGTCATCTTTATTTTAAACCCCCGGGCCAGTGCTCCTCTGAGTGTTGGTCCAAACTGGGCAATGTCCAGCGCCCCCTGGGCAACCAGGGTCTATGCCAACCCGACGTCTTGCCCATCCGGTATGCCATGAGAAAGAGATACGTGCGACTCCTATCAGGATTTGTCGGCACATCGAGTGGCTTTCCTGGTCTTGTTTTACCATTGTCGAAATGTCTTGTAACCGGGATTCCGAGACTGATCGGGTCTTTCCGGGAGAAGGAATATCCTTCGTTGACCGTGAGAGCTTGTGATGGGCTAAGTTGGGACACCCCAGCAGGGTATAAACTTTTGAGAGCCGTGCCCGCGGTTATGTGGCAGATGGGAATTTGTTAATATCCGGTTGTAGAGAACTTGACACTTAACTTAATTAAAAATGAATCAACCACGTGTGTAGCCGTGATGGTCTCTTTTCGGCGTACTCCGGGAAGTGAACACGGTCTCGTGTTATGCTTGAACGTAAGTAGTTTCAGGATCACTTCTTGATCATTTCTAGCTTCTCGACCGTGCGTTGCTTCTCTTCTCGCTCTTATTTGCGTATGTTAGCCAGCATATATGCTAGTGCTTGCTGCAGCTCCACCTCACTACCCTTTTCCTACCCATAAGCTTAAATAGTCTTGATCTTGCGGTTGTGAGATTGCTGAGTCCTCATGACTCACGGATACTTCCAAACAGTTACAGGTGCCGAGGATACCAGTGCAGGTGACGATACCGAACTCAAGTGGGAGTTCAACGATGATTCGGGTCGTTACTATGTTTCTTTTCTGGATGATCAGTAGTGGAGCCCAGTTGGGATGATCGGGGATCTAGCATTTGGGGTTGTCTTCCTTTATTTTGGTTCCGTAGTCGGACCTATGGTTGTACTTTGGATGATGTATGGATTATTTATGTATTGTGTGAAGTGGCGATTGTAAGCCAACTCTTTACCCCTTTCTATTTAGTACATGGGATTGTGTGAAGATTACCCCTCTTGCGACAGACCTACCATGCGGCTATGCCTCTAAGTCGTGCCCCGACACGTGGGATATATAGCCGCATTGTGGGTGTTATATACCTGCTACCTTATTGGAAACTAGTTCATCACCGAAATCAGTTCCAGTGATTCCTACACCAATTAGTGAGGAAGCTAATGATGATGATCATGAAACTTCTGATCAAGTTACTACCGAACCTCATAGGTCAACCAGAGTAAGATCCGCACTAGAGTGGTACGGTAATCCTGTACTGGAGGTCATGTTACTTGACCATGACGAACCTACGAACTATGAGGAAGTGATGATGAGCCCAGATTCCGCAAAATGGCTTGAGGCCATGAAATCTAAGATGGGATCCATGTATGATAACAAAGTGTGGACTTTGGTTGACTTGCCCGATGATCAGCAAGCCATAGAGAATAAATGGATCTTCGAGAAGAAGACTGACGCTGACAGTAATGTTACTGTCTACAAAGCTCGACTTGTTGCGAAAGGTTTTCGACAAGTTCAAGGAGTTGACTACGATGAGACCTTCTCACCCATAGCGATGCCTAAGTCCGTCCGAATCATGTTAGGAATTGAAGCATTTTATGATTATGAAATTTGGCAAATGGATGTTGAAACTGTATTCCTTAATGGGTATCTTAAAGAAGAGTTGTATATGATGCAACCAGAAGGTTTTGTCGATCCAAAAGATGCTAACAAAGTGTGTAAGCTCTAGCGATCCATTTATGGACTGGTGCAAGCATCTCGGAGTTGGAATATACGCTTTGATAGTGTGATCAAAGCATATGGTTTTATACAGACTTATGGAGAAGCCTGTATTTACAAGAAAGTGAGTGGGAGCTCTGTAGCATTTCTAATATTATATGTGGATGACATATTGTTGATTGGAAATGATACTGAATTTCTGAATAGCATAAGAGGATACTTGAATAAGAATTTTTCAATGAAAGACCTCGGTGAAGCTGCTTATAGATCATTGGGCATCAAGATTTATAGAGATAGATCAAGACGCTTAATTGGACTTTCACAAAGCACATACCTTAATAAAGTTTTGAAGAAGTTCAAAATGGATCAAGCAAAGAAAGGGTTCTTGCCTGTGTTACACGGTGCAAAGTTGAGTCAGACTCAATGCCTAACCACTGCAGAAGATAGAGAGAAAATGAAAGTCATTCCCTATGCTTCAGCCATAGGTTCTATCATGTATGCAATGTTGTGTACCAGACCTGATGTGTGCCTTGCTATTAGTTTAGCAGGGAGGTACCAAAGTAATCCAGGAGTGGCTCACTGGACAGCGGTCGAGAATATCCTGAAATACCTAAAAAGGACTAAGGATATGTTTCTCGTTTATGGAGGTGACAAAGAGCTCGCCATAAATAGTTACGTCGATGCAAGCTTTGACCTTGATCTGAATGAATCTAAGTCACAAACTGGATACGTATTTTTATTAAATGGTGGAGCTGTCAGTTGGTGCAGTTCCAAGCAAAGCGTCATGGCCGGATCTATGTGTGAAGCGGAATACATAGCTGCTTCGGAAGCAGCAAATGAAGGAGTCTGGATGAAGGAGTTCATATTCGATCTAGGTGTCATACCTAGTGCATCGGGTCCAACGAAAATCTTTTGTGACAATACTGGTGCAATTGCCTGGGAAAAGGGAATCCAGATTTCACAAGAGAACCAAGCACATCAAGAGACACTTCAATTCCATCCGTGATCAAGTCAAGGAGGGAGGCATAGAGATTTGCAAGATACATACGGATCTGAATGTTGCAGACCCATTGACTAAGCCTCTCTCACGAGCAAACCATGATCAGCACCAAGACTCCATGGGTGTTAGAATCATTACAGTATAATCTAGATTATTGACTCTAGTGCAAGTGGGAGACTGAATGAAATATGCCCTAGAGGCAATAATAAAGTTGTTATTTATATTTCCTTATATCATGATAAATGTTTATTATTCATGCTAGAATTGTATCAACCGGAAACTTGGTACATGTGTGAATACATAGACAAACAGAATGTCACTAGTATGCCTCTACTTGACTAGCTCGTTAATCAAAGATGGTTAAGTTTCCTAGCCATAGACATGAGTTATCATTTGATGAACGGGATCACATCATTAGCGAATGATGTGATTGACTTGACCCATCCGTTAGCTTAGTACTATGATCATTTTGTTTATTTCTATTACTTTCTCCATAACTTATAACTGTTCCTATGACTATGAGATTATGCAACTCCCGAATACCGAAGGAACACTTAGTGTGCTATCAAACGTCACAACGTAACTAGGTGATTATAAAGATGCTCTACAGGTGTCTCTGATGGTGTTCGTTGAGTTGCCATAGATCGAGATTAGGATTTGTCACCCCCGCACTACTGGAATCAGCTAATTTGCCATCTGCCAGCTCTTTGCCGTCCGCTAGCTGACGGCAAAGAAGCTCTTTGCCATCAGCTACCAAAAAGCAGACGGCAAAGATCTGGCGGACGGCAAAGAAGCTCTTTGCCGTCCGCCAGATCTTTGCCGTCCGCCAGCTGACGGCAAAGCATCTTTGCCGTCAGCTGGCAGACGGCAAAGAGAGAGGTGGCCCCCACCCCCCGCCCGTTTGGGGAAAACTTAACGGCCCACCTCTTTGCCGTCCGCCAGCAGACGGCAAAGAGGCAAAAGGCGGACGGCAAAGAGGCAGTATCTAACGGCCCGTATACCCCCCGCCCCTCTCTGTTCTCTCCTCGCCCCACTTCCCACCCCACCGCCGCCGCCTCTCGCCCCCGCCGCCGCCCCCCCCCCGCCCGCCCCGCGCCCCCCGCCCCCGCCGCCCCGCCCCCGCGCCCCGCGCCCCCACCGCCCCGGGCCCGGCCCCCCGCCGCCCCAGGCCCCCCGGCGCCCGGCCAGCTCCTCCACCGCCCCGGGCCCGGCCCCCCGCCGCCCCAGGCCGCCCCGGCGCCCCGGCCAGCTCCTCCACCGCCCCGCCCCCCTCCTCCACCGGCCCTGCCCCAGGTGAGCCCCCCTCCTTTTTTCTGTTTTTTTTGTTTTTTCTTTTTTAGTTTTAGTTTAGATTTAGTTTTAGGTTTAGTTTTAGTTTAGTTTTAGGTTTAGATTTAGTTTTTTCCTTTTTTCTGTTTTATTAGTTTTAGGTTTATGTTTAGTTTAGATTTAGTTTTAGTTTTAGTTTTAGTTTAGTTTTAGGAAAGAAGAAGAAGAAGAGAAAAAGAGGAGAGGAGGGAGAAGAAGAAGAGGAAAAAGGGAAAGGAAGAAGAAGAAGAGGAGGAGGAGAAGAAAAAAGAAGAAGAGGAAAGAGAGAAGAAGAAAGAGGAGAGGAGGAGAAGAAGAAAAGGAAAAAGGAAAGAAGAAGAAAGAAGAAGAAGAAGAAGAAGAAGAAGAAGAAGGAAGAAAAGGAAGAATAGGAAGAAGAAGAAAAGGAAAAAAGAGGAAAAAACCCCGACCCGACACGGCACCCCGACCCCGACCCAGCACCCCGACACGACACCCCGACCCCTAGACCCCGACCCCGACACCCTGACCCGACCCCGACCCCGAGACCCCGACACGGCACCCCGACACCGACAGGACACCCCGACCACCGACACCTCCCGAAAAGGTGTTCTTTGGCCTTCCAGAGGCCGACGGGGTCATATATTTGTGAATTATTAGTTAGGTCATATATTTTTCGATTTTGTTATGAAAAACATCATATATAATTGTGTTGATCGTGTAGTTTTAAATGTGCAGTTGTTTCATCGCTGCGAGGTTTGGTGTTCGATGACCTCGCCGTGCGTTTGACGAGTTCTGCCCCTTCGTTCGTGGGTGAGCACAAATGACAAGTCCTCCGCCCCCATTAATTATTTGATCTATTCCGATGAAACTTGATAGCTAGCTATATATGTGTCTTGAATCATCAGTATGCGTAACCAATATGTGTCTCCCGTTCGAAAGCGTCATAGTTATAAATATGCATGCATTTGCATATTTATAACCTTGATTCTTTGGAATTGTCCAACGCTATCCATGGACAGCCCGAGTATGTGTAGATTGGGTTCGTTTTTCCATATGCTTTGCTCCGGATCCGACGCATATATTTCGTCAGTGCCTCCCCTGTTGTTCTCCGGGTACACATCCTCTCTGTTTATTGCGTCAGGAGAACAACGAGGAGGTGCTGCCGAAATTTTGCGTCGGATCCGGAGCATAGCATGGGAAAATAAACCCAATCTACACATACACGGGTGGGATTAGGACCTATCATTACCTATTAGAGTGTAGGTTGCATGGACGTAATAAAATTGACAAAGTAGATCAACTGATGAATATATACATGGTGAATTACATATATAATTGTGGTGTGTCCAGTAGCTCTGAAAGTCAAGATGAGTGACCGTGCTTGGATGCATACCGGTCACACTGGTCAGAACAAATGGAGCGCTGAATGGTTCACAAAAATTAAGGGGTTTGTGCAAGCCGCATTTGCAAATGGCCAAAAGAAAACCTGGTGCCCCTGTTTCTGGTGCGGCAATTGGGAAAAGAAGACAGAGGCTGAAATGGGAAAACACCTGCAGAAGAGTGGTTTTACGCCCGATTATACGGTGTGGACATTTCATGGTGAGTCTGCCCAACGTGACCGAGCTGAGGTGGATCGTCGTCGCACCGACGAGCATGGTACCGGGATGGAAAACATGGTGCAAGGCTATGATGATGCTCGGGATTCGGACGAGGAGATGGAGGAATCTGCAAAGGCCTTCAATGAAATGTTGGAGTCTTCGAAACGTCCGCTCCACGAGCACACTGAGCTTTGTCAGTTGGATGCCATCTCACAAGTAATGGCTTTGAAGGCTCAGTTCAACTTGGGCAGAGAATGCTATGACGCAATTATGACAGTATTTGGACGCTTTCTACCCAAAGGCCATGTAATGCCTGCAAACTTGTACCAGTCGGACAAAATCCTCCGTGCACTGAAGATGCCCTATGAGAAGATACATGCCTGTGAGAAAGGATGTGCCTTATTTAGGCTTGACTATGCGGACTTGAACTATTGTCCCATTTGCAAGTCTTCCAGGTATATTGTGGTAGACAACGGTATGGGTGAGAAGACACAGACCAAAATCCCCGTTAGTGTTCTTCGGTATATGCCAATCGTACCAAGACTTCAACGTCTTTTCATGGTCGAAGAGACGGCCAGACAGATGACATGGCACAAAACAGGCAAAAGAACCGAACTAGATGCAGATGGGAATCTGATGATGGTACACACATCGGATGGTGTTGCGTGGAAAAGGTTTGATGAATTACATGCTGACAAAGCGGCAGATCCGAGGCATCCTCGAGTCGGCATCAACACGGATGGGTTCAGTGTGTTTGGTATGACGGCAGCCCAATACAGTTGTTGGCCCGTATTTGTCTTTCCACTCAATCTCCCCCCCGGACAGATTATGCAAAGAAAGAACATTTTCCTGACGTTGATAATTCCAGGACCCAACTATCCGGGCAAAAATATGAATGTGTACATGCAGCCGCTTAAGGACGAATTGCAAGAAGCCTGGGATAATGGGTTCAAGACATACGACGCCTTTAGCAAACGGAACTTCATAATGCGTATCTGGTACATGTACTCGATGCATGACTTGCCGGCGTATGCGCTATTCGTTGGCTGGTGTGTGCATGGAAGGTTCCCGTGCCCCACATGCAAGGGAGCTCTTGAGTTTCGTTGGCTTCAGGCCGGTCGCAAGTTTTCTTGCTTCGACATGCATAGACAGTTCCTGGATCCTCGCCATAAGTTCAGGAAAGACAAGAAGAACTTCATCAGGGGTAGAGTTGTCAAAAACTCTGCACCACCTGCATTGACAGGCCAACAGACCCTGGATCAGTTAAACGCTCTCGAGCCAGATCCACAACGTCCAGGGTACTTCAAGAGGTATAATACTAAGCATGCGTGGACTCACAAAACATGCTTATGGGATCTGCCTTACTTCAAAGACCTCCTTTGCCCACACAACATCGACGTGATGCACACTGAGAAGAATATCGCCGAGGCACTTTTTGGTACATTGTTCGGCATAGATGGGAAGTCAAAGGATAATACTAAGGCTAGAGTCGATCTGGAGGCGCTATGTGATAGGCCGTTACAAAACATGAAAGAACCGAAAGGAAAGAAGAACTGGACGAAGCCAAAGGCATAGTTCAATCTTGGAAGGCCAGCTATGAGGGAAATTCTCTTGTGGGTGCAACAGCAGTTGATGTTCCCCGATGGGTATGCAGCGAATCTAAAGAGGGGAGCGAATCTTGATAAACTGAAGATATTTGGTCTCAAGAGTCATGATTGGCACATATGGATTGAGCGGGTAATGCCGGTGATGTTGCGTGGCTTCATCCCTGAGGATGAATGGCTAGTACTGGCAGAACTCAGCTATTTCTTCCGTGTTCTTTGTGCGAAAGAACTATCGCCTGGCGTGCTAGAAGAAATGGAAGAGTTGGCGCCGGAGTTGATCTGCAAGTTAGAGAAGATCTTTCCACCGGGCTTCTTTAATCCAATGCAGCATTTGATTTTGCATCTCCCGACCGAGGCAAGATTGGGGGGGCCCGTGCAAAATCGTTGGTGCTACCCAACTGAGAGGATGCAGAAGACGCTTCGAGAAAAATGTAAAAATAAACGTAGAATTGAAGCATCGATGGCTGAGGCATTCATCACAGAGGAGGCGGCAAACTTCGTAACAGCGCACTACGAAGCCAAAAATCGTCATTTGCATAATCCGAAGCCTCGGTACAATGCTGACGAGCCTACAAAGGGTGGATCCAACCTCAGCCTATTCAAAGGGAATCTCGCACCAGCTAGTGTTTCACATCCAGTATCTTTGGATAACGAAGAATGGCGGACCATTTCGTTGTATATCTTCAACAACCTGATAGAAGTGCGGCCGTACATCCAGTAAGGTCTCGGTACATTGTTTCGCAACTTCTATTTCCTTTGAACTAATCTTATTCCTGGATATGTCATACAGTCGATACGTCACCATATTCTCGTATGGAGCGGAGATCCAAAAGGATTCCGTCGAAGAGTATGAGCTTCTCGCAAAGCAAGGAGGTGGCTATCCCGGTTTCATCTCTTGGTTCAAACAAACGGTAATTTCTATTAGACAATTTCATATCATTCGCTAATTTGTGCATAATGCAACAATCCTTTCATATTAAACTTGTAGGCTAATTCAGAGTCTATGGACGCCGAATTGAGACAAGTCGCTAATGGTTTTGACTATAAGGTCCGTTCATTTGACAAGTACGACATCAACGGGTATCGCTTTCGTACCTATGGCAAAGAGCTATCTATGGCCGACTGAAAGTCAACAAATTGTTGTGTATCTGCTATCGGCGAAGGAGGTACCGAGTATTATGGGAGAGTTGAAGCAATTTATGAACTTCTGTTCTATGGTGAAAATCCACCGAATGTCGTAGTCTTCAAATGTTATTGGTTTCAGCCGAAGGAGACTAGAAGGACTCATGAACATGTAGGGCTAGTTGAAATCAACCAAAGCACTCATTTAGATGTTCCTGATGTCTATATTATGGCTCAACAGGCGACCCAAGTATTCTATCTACCGTGGGCCTGCCAAACTAATCCAAATCTGAAAGGTTGGGATGTCGTTTATGAAGTGCCGCCACGTGCTAGACTTTCTCCACCAAAGGAAGAGGATTATGAACCTCACATTAACCCAGACACATATGAAGGAGAATTCTTCCAAGAGACACATCTTTCCAAAAAGCGTTTCAAGAACCGCTATACTTCACCCCAAAACATTGAAGTAGACAGCGACAATGAATCCGACATCACCCCAGAGGAGGAACAAGAAGAGCCGGAACAAGAAGAGGTTACTACTGCGTATGACCTGTCAATGCTTGACCGATTACGTCAAGGTGGCCTTGCACATGTTGATGCCAATGAACCCTATGAGCCCGTCATTGATTATAGTGATGATGATGATTATGCATTTATTGATGATACTGATCGAGATTATTAGTAGTGTCAGGTATTACATTTTTTTATGTTGTACTTGATGATGATACACTTAAGTGATACACATATTATTATTCATGTCGGTCTTTTTTTATGTTGTACTAATTTCGTTTACTGTTTGTCATGGCAGGTGTTGAAAGATGGTGGGCGCTGGTCGGGAGCGTGGTCTGAGGTCTTCCATTCCAGACGCACCTCTCCGGCGAGCGTTGCTGGACAGTATGGCCACACCGCCGGGCCCTTCTTCGTCGACCGCGGAGCCCAGCAGGGGACGAGGTAGGAAGAGAGGAGGTGGGGCACGTGGTCGTGGGAGAGGAGGTAGGGTGACTGCTACGGCGCCTTCCTCGCCGCCACCCCCAGCCGTTTCACCCGAGCACGTGACTGCTAGGGTGGACTCGTCCGAGGAGGAGGCTACACGGACTCTGGTCCACGAGCCTCCGGTCCACGGGTCTTGGGCCCACGAGCCTCGGGTCGACTGGCCTTCGGCCCACGAGAGTTCGGCCCACGTGACCCCGGAGGAGCACACGTCCGGATGGGGTACCTGGCCGGATCAGCCCGAGGAGCCGAGTGGCCATGCTGATGATGGCGGGGAGCCGACTGATCTTGAGGAGGAGGGGGGCACCGTCTACCAGTGTGGTGCTACACGGCTCCCGTCCGTGCCGGTGACCCGCGAGCAGAGGTGGTTGATTTTCCCTGATGGGGAGAGGTACGTAAGTGCATTTAATATTTTTGTACCTTGTGCATTCACGTTTTTTCAAATAACTAATGCGTTGGCCTTGTCATGCTGCAGGGGTTGGGACCACCATCATAGTGTCCGCCGGCCCAACTCCGTCCTTGGAGTTCTTTGCCGGCAAAACTTCCCGGGGTTTGTCACGTTGCCTGGTGAGGGTCGGCTTCCAGAGTTTGGATTGAGCTAGGAGCACTACGTGGCTGCCCCGGCCCCGCCGGATGAGATTATCGACGGTGTCGTGTGCAACACGAGGGCAGACATGGTGATCACAAAGTTCTGGGTAATTTCTCCTTTACACATTTAAAAATCTTCAACTAGCTAGTTATTAATTGTACTAATCAATATTGTCTCATTTGATTGCAGACATTCTACAGGTGTGAGGAGGGATACGAGGAGGACGCGGCACATGTTATCGAGAACGTCTGCAAGCGCCTACTCCAGAACTTACGGCACGAGGCTCGGGTGCAGGCTGTTCGAGACTACTACGCCTTGCGTGGTATCAAGAAGACCAAGCCGGCGTGCCGCGATAAGTTCCTGAGTAAGGAGCAGTACATGAAGGTAATTCTTAAGGCCTTATCTACTTAAGTTCCTTCATTTAGTAATTCTTAGCCGTAGCGCTCAAGTTTTTATTTGCTAACTTAGGCGCCTCCGAGATGGTGTGCGGATCGGATGGATTGTTGGGAGGTGTTGGTCGATGGGTGGTGCTCACAACGATGGCTAGCCCTCCACAACGAGGCCAAGGACAAACGTGCCCAAATGGAAGGTGTGCCACACCATCAAGGCAGCTCCAACTTATATCAGTTCGGGCGCAACTGGGTATGTGGTTTGCTTCATGATTCATGCAATTCATTCATCATGCTAGCTTGAGCCCTTTAATTACTAATTTTCATTGTTTCTCTCTTTCAGGCACGCTACAATAAGGCGGATAAGGTGCCATAGGTGTACGACCTGTATGCCATGGCCCACACTACCTCTTTCAAGAAAGTCAAGGCTTTCTCTCAGTCTGACCTCGATGATGCAAACAACTTCACCAACATCTCCTCCCACAACAAGCTCGTGAGATATAGAGATGAGGGGAAGGCGAGGAAAGGGGAGGACTTTAACCCGAGCCAGGGTCCCATTGATCCAGAGCTGTTGATGATATCTGGTGGCGGGAGGTCCCATGGCTCCATAGCCATTGGAGATGGACTTATCTGTTGTCCTAGCACTCTCCCGGAGATCAAGGCGCGCCAGTCGAGCTCCGCTCCTGAGATAAGGCCTCGTGAACGGCCAGTGCAACTCGCCATCAAGGTTAGTGATACGTACTCAGTTATCTTTCTCCATTACATTGTGTGCGCTTCCATCAATGATTACAAATGGTCATGTGAGTGGTGTTGCTGGCTGCTATACAGAGTGAGAGAGAAAGAACGGAGAAACTTCTGGCGGAGGCGGTGGAGAGGCAGCGGGAGTTGGAGGAGAGGACGACAAAGATGATGGAGGAGGAGAGGGCACGGAATGACATGCAGGCAAGGGCCATGTACGAGCTCCTTGTGGTAAGTTTCTTTTGCAGATTATCCAAAACATTCATGTAGTGTTTTTCTCATTACTAACTAGTATGACTGAGTCGTTAAAACCAAATGTGCAGTCTGTGTGCGAGAAGACAGGTCAGACCGCTCCGCCGATGCCAGTGATTGCTCCTGGGACCACGGTGAGTTTTATTGAATGGACATTACTTGCTAGTCTTAACATTTGAGTGTCATCATGCTAACAAGACATTGGAAATGATCTTTGGTGCAGCGTAACTCCAGACAAGCATCGGACGATCCTTCTCCAGCTACCGACACGAGCCACCCCGCTCCTACACCTCCTACATCTTGGTAAGTTTATCTAGTGTTTTGCTTAACACATGCATAAAGACCTAGACTTAGCTTTATTTCCTCCATGCTTACCATAATGACCTAGACTTAGCTTCTTCACCTCCAAAATGACTTAATAAGCTTACTGACCTCCAAAACCATCCATTTTACCTAAGTTAGCTCTAAAACGATCTGTACTTAGCTTACTTATGTCAAAAATTGCATAATTAGCTTAGTTAGCTTATAGACGATCCATTTTACCTAAGTTAGCTCTAAAATGACCCATTTTACCTAGGTTAGCTTATAAATGATCCAGTTCATCCAAGTTAGCTCAAAAATGACCCATTTTACCTAGATTAGCTCCTAAATGATCCATTTTACCTACGTTAGCTTTAAAATGACCCATTTCACCTAGGTTAACTCCAAAATGACCAATCTTACCTAGGTTATCTCATAAACGATCCATTTCAACTAATTTAGCTCATAAACGATCCATTTCACCTAGGTTACCTAAAAAACGATCCATTTACCTAAATTAGCTTATAAATGATCCATTTTACCTAAGTTAGCTCAAAAAGATCCATTTCAACTAGATTAGCTCATAAATGATCCATTTCACCTAAGTTAGCTCAAAAACGATCCATTTCAACTAAGTTAGCTCATAAATGATCCATTTCATCTAAGTTAGCTAAAAAAGATCCATTTCACCCGAGTTAACTGAAAAACGATCCATTTGACCTTAGTTAGCTCATAAACGACCCATTTCAACTAAGTTAGCTCATAAATGATCCATTTGACCTTAGCTAGCTCATAAACGACCCATTTCAACTTAGTTAGCTCATATATGATCCATTTCACCTAAGTTAGCTCAAAAAGATCCATTTCAACTAGATTAGCTCATAAATGATCCGTTTCACCTAAGTTAGCTCAAAAACGATCCATTTCAACTAAGTTAGCTCATAAATGATCCATTTCATCTAAGTTAGGTAAAAAAGATCCATTTCACCTTAGTTACCTGAAAAACGATCCATTTGACCTTAGTTAGCTCATAAACGACCCATTTCAACTAAGTTAGCTCATAAATGATCCATTTCACCTTAGCTAGCTCATAAACGACCCATTTCAACTTAGTTAGCTCATAAACGACCCATTTCAACTTAGTTAGCTCATATATGATCCATTTCATGTAAGTTAGCTCATAAATGACATACTCTTCTTGTTCTAGTCTTCTTCTTGTTCTAGTCTTCTTCTTGTTCTACTCTTCTTCTTGTTCTACTCTTCTTGTTCTAACTTTCTTATTTTTCATTTTGCAGAGTTCATTCACTTGACGAAAGCTTGCATAGATGGAGTGCTCCTTATCCCTTTCTCTGTTTCTTTTATATCGTTGAACTATGCATGTATCGTTGGATGAAACTATTGTAATATATATGGTTGGATGCCTCTATGTTGAACTTGTTATGTATGATGGAATTATGCATGTAATATATATGGTTGGATGATGAAGTTATGTGTTGGATATCTTATATGTTTGCTCTGTAATGGCCTTTTGAAATATATCTATATATTTCATCTATATTTGTGATGAAAATTGTTGGATTTAATAAAAATAGATAAAAGAGCCAATATGCAGGCTCTTTGCCGTCTGCCACCGACGGCAACGGGCTCTTTGCCGTCTGCCGCGGACGGCAAAGAAGACATGTGGCATCCAGCTGTGCTTCCTGGGAGCTGACCCATTTGGTCAGTTTGCCTACAGTGGCAGACGGCAAAGACTTTGCCATCAGTGGCAGATGGCAAAGAACCTGCCATGTAGTGACGTGTAGATGACATCATACGGCGGACGACAAAGACACTAGAAAGTTTGCCGTCAGCGGCGGACGGCAAAGGCCTGCCGTTAGCCACTTAACGGACTGACAGCGCAATTAGTGCCGTCCGCCTTCCTTGCCGTCTGCCGCGCTCTCTTTGCCGTCTGCGGCGGACGGCAAAGACTTTGCCATCAGTAGTAGACGACAAAGTAGCTGTTTACCGAAGCCTACTTTGCCGGAGCCTTTTGCCGTCTGCGGCTGACGGCAAAGTAGCTGATTCCTGTAGTGCCGGGGGCTTAATGGGCCTACATGGGCTTTAGTGGAAGAGAGAGAAGGTGGCCAAGAGGTGGGGGCGCCCCCAAGCCCAATCCGAATTGGGAGGGGGCCGGCCCCCCTTTCCTTCTTCTCCTCTTCCCCTTCCTCCCCCCTCCTATTAGGACTAGGAAAGGGGGGAAACCTACTCCTAGTAGGAGTAGGAATCCCCCCTTGGGGGCGCACCATGAGGCCGGCCGGCCCCCTCTAAGGGAGTCCTGGATTAGAGGGTCCCCGGAAAGCCAGACTATATCCTTTGGCCAGACTGTTGGACTATGAAGATACAAGATTGAAGACTTCGTCCCATGTCCGGGTGGGACTCTCCTTGGCGTGGAAGGCAAGCTTGGCAATTCGGATATGTAGATCTCCTCCCTTATAACTGACTCTGTGTAACCCTAGTCCCCTCTGGTGTCTATATAAACCAGAGGGTTTAGTCCGTAGGACAAAAACAATCATAATCATAGGCTAGCTTCTAGGGTTTAGCCTCTACGATCTCGTGGTAGATCAACTCTTGTAATACTCATATCATCAAGATCAATCAAGCTGAAAGTAGGGTATTACCTCCATCGAGAGGGCCCGAACCTAGGTAAACATTGTGTCCGCCGCCTCCTGTTACCATCTGCCTTAGACACACAGTTCGGGACCCCCTACCTATGATCCGCCGGTTTTGACACCGGCATTAGTGCTTTCATTGAGAGTTCCACTGTGCCGCCACGATAAGGCTTGATGGCTCGTCTTGTTGTCAAGGACAACATTACCTCGGGGGGAGCCCTGGCTATAGGCCAAACTCTCCGACTAGGCGGCTTCTTCACGACCGCCCATTCGGCCGTCACGCCGACGATGACTTCTCGGGTCATCAAAAACAGCCTCCACATCGGCTCGGGATTCGCCGAGCAGATGGATCCAATAGAGCTCTCTTCCTTGAACGAGCTCTTGGATCACATCGCCGCCCTGGGAGTGGCAATGGACTATGATCGGATCGGGCTTAAACCCGACCAAAGGGAGGTTAACTCCCCGCCGGTCACCCATCAGATAGCGATGGTGGAGGTGCAATGTAGCAATTCTTCCTCTATTTTGAGACAAACTATGTCCGTATTCCCGAGCTCTCTGAGCCGGATACCCATCCACGGGAGGACATGGCCCAAGCTTCGAACCTAGAATCAGACAGCGGACCAGAACTATTGGGCAACATCCCGGAGTCCGAACTGCCAAGCTCGGAAACTCCTCCTCCCCTGGGTCTCAGATCGGGTCAGAGTTCGGACCTAAATCTGCCCACCCACCCAGACTCAAGTGATCTCTCCCACATTAGACAAGAGCCCCAAGAGACAGTACATCACTATTGGGCCAGATTCCTCCTTGTAATGAGCAAGGTCAAGGACTGTCGCGAGGAAGAAGAAATTTCATTCTTTTGCAAAAATTGCACGGACAAGGGAATCCTCAACGCCATAAGTCGCCGTGACATAGCACACTTTGATGACTTGGCAGCCATAATACGGAAGTACTGTGCGATGGAAAGCGCCTGGAAACCCAAACAAAATTCTGGGACCCTCCGGCTCTCACTAAACCCCCCGTCCGAACTAAAAGGGTGTACTATCGTAGGTCACACGATCCAATTACAAAGAAACAAAAGTCCACTACAGGGCGTAGAACTGTATTGGAGGGATGGCTCAATGGGCCATGCCAAATCCACAGTACAGCGGATACCATGCCAACACGCAGCCTTAGAACATGTTGGATACTCCGGTAGATGGCCAAGAGCGGTGAGGATATCCTAATCAACAATACAACAGAGCACCATCCCGTGGAAAATAACAATACAGTATTGACGGTCTTCGAGACCTTCGCCCCAAATAATAGGCGCAAGCAAACACTCCGCAGCCTTGCCGAAGTCTGCCACGTTGCAGCAATAAATCCATGGAATGACACGGCCATAACCTTCAATTCCAGTGATGAACCTCAATTCCGAACAGCCCGAGCACCAGCCGCTTTGGTCCTTAGTCCAATTGTGGACGGCTTCCAGCTTACTGAAGTGTTCATGGACGGTGGCAGCAGATTAAACCTCATCTATGAGGAAACTCTTAGCAAAATGGAAATAGACAAGAGCCGCATTGAGCAAAGCAGCACGACCTTCAGAGGAATCATCCCTAGTTGGGAGGCACGATGTGCAACAAAAATCACACTAGATGTGGTATTCGGCACGCCGGAGAATTATAGGTCCGAAGAAATCACATTCCAAGTAGCCCCGTTCAGTAGTGGATACCACGCCCTTTTAGGGCGGGAGGCATTTACGATCTTCCAAGCTATACCCCATTACGGGTACATGAAGCTCAAAATGCCTGGGCCCAACGGAATCATCACTCTGGCTAGTGATCCGTACATGGCACTCCATGCCAAAAATAAAACCGCCGCACTAGCCCTCGAGGCGTTATCTGAAGCCATTGCGGCCGAAGAACTAACTGCGCTGCGCTCCACGGTGGATAGGGACGACGTGATACTCGACAAAAGACCCAAGTCCACCTCTTTTAAACTAGTGGATGAAATAGTCAAATTCTAGGTCCACCCAACGGACCCTACGAAAATAGCATTCATCGGGGCACAGCTGAACCCCACAACAGACGCCGCACTGCGGGAGTTCTTGCGCGAGAATTGGGACATCTTCGCGTGGCATCCTTCAGACATAACAGGAATCCCACGCAGGCTGGCCGAGCATAGCTTTAACATTCTAAAGGGGTTCAAGCCGGCCAAGCAGACTCTTCGGCGTTTCTCTGAGCCTAAGCGACAAGCCATGGGAGAAGAGCTAGCCAAGTTACTCGAGGCCGGATTCATTAGAGAAATAAAACATCCAGACTGGCTAGCAAACATGGTGATGGTGCCAAAGAAGGACAAATCCTGGCGCTGATGTGTCGACTTCAAGGACCTTAACAAGGCTTGCCCCAAGGATCCCTTCCCCCTCCCCCGCATCGATCAAATTATCGACGCTACCGCAGGACATGACTCATTGTGCTTCCTCGACGCATACTCCGGATACCATCAAATTAAGATGGCGGAGCCCGATCAAGCCGCAACGGCATTCATCACTCCATACGGCCCCTTTTGTTTTAACACCATGCCTTTCGGGCTCAAAAACGCCGGTGCAGCCTATCAACGCATGATTCAGACATGCCTGTAAACGAAAATCGGCAAAACAGTGGAGGCATACGTAGACGATGTGGTCATTAAAACAAGACTCGTCGAATCCTTAATAGATGACTTGAGGCTCACATTCGACAATCTCCGAACATATGATATCAAGCTCAATCCGAAAAAATGTGTTTTCGGCGTGTGTCGGGGATATACCCCGCAGCGTAAAACGGCCGGAAGTATAACCCGGCCGGACTTGGCGGTTTACTTGAGACCCGGCTGACACTTGGCGATTCACTGGCGACCCGCCCTAACTTGGTGGTTACAAGGCCCAAGGCCCAGAAGGCCGGTTTATGCTAATGGTGGGCCGGTTTAAGAGAAAAGGTGCATTTCCCTTACAAGGAGTCAAGACCTGGACTTGTATCCGGTTTGTATTAGAAGATAGACTAGTCCTAATCCCAATAGGACTCCACATGTAACCCGCCCCTTCAACATATATAAGGAGGGGCAGGGCTCCCCAAAAGGGAGAAGAGGGACAAGTTCCACAAGTTGGAAAAGTTAGGTTTAGACAATAGCTCTCGAGATAGAGCACACTTGTAACCGTGATCATCATCATCAATATCAATGAAGTAGGATGTAGGCTTTTACCTCCACCATGAGGGGCCGAACCTGGGTAAAACATCGCGTCTCTCATCCCGCTCAACCCCTCTCAAGCTACCACATAGATGCGTTGGCCTCGCGACTAAGTCCTCACACTAGGACATCTGCCGTGACAAATCCACGACAGTTGGCGCCCACCTTGGGGCATCACACGGTGGTGTTGGGTTCTTGGAGGGATCTTTCTAGGGTTCAAGAAGTTCGCGATTTTTTCGGATGAAGAAAAACTCAGCTCGGATGGATCGCCAACATCTGTGAGTTCATCGGCCCAGATTTTCCGCTCCGTGAGATTTAAGTAAGAGAAGAATTAGGGTTACGGTTGATCTGCTGCCGCCGTCACGCGATTTACTCTGTCGTTTCCAAGTCGCCAAAAACTGACAGAGATGCATCTGATCAAACCGATGCCTCACGTGTGCCTGTTCTACTGCTACTTCGACTCCAAACTAGATATCGAGACAATCTGATTATTGCCAGGGTCACGGTCAAACAGGAACTTAAAAAAAACAGAAAGGAGAAGACAAAATAGTCAATGACCCAGAGTCATACTCAGCCATGATTCGGATTGCCTTGTTCCGCCTCTATGGCCCTGTTTGGATCATGGGGTTAGAGCTAGTTTGGGTTAGTTGGAGGCTCAAATAATCCAAAAATATCCAAATAGGGAGGGTTGGAGTGGGTTAGTTCCATCTAACCCAACTATTCCGATCAAGAGGTGCTTACTTGAGTTAGAGTGGGTTAGAAAATAACTCTAACTCTAACTGTGTTAGAGTATCCAAACAGGGCCTATGTCCAACCTGCCGCCGCCGGCGCGCCCGATCGATGTCGTCTCTGAGTCGGCCCCTACAGAACTGCCTCTACCTCCGTGCTGACCCGCCTGGGTGCCTTCGCCTCTACCGCGTCGCTGCCTCCATGGCCGAGCGGCCTCGCCCTCGTTTCAAGCCATCTCAGCACGGCCGCACCTTCGCTCCTTTGAGCCGCCATCGTTCCCTTGCTCCACCGAGCCGCGCCAAGCCTCCTCTGCGCCCCCGCAGTCGCCGCTTCCACTGCTGCTCCGGGCCGCCGGAGAGCCGCCCTGCTCCGCCTCGTCTTCGGCGTGACGAGCCGCCTGCTCCACTATGGCCGAGCGCCGCCTACCTTTATGGCCGAGGTTAAGTCGCCACTGTCTGGTCCTCTGACCGTGGTCCGCCCCTCTGTTGCGAATTTGTCGGGGCACCTCTGAGCCGCCGCCTCCAAAATTGACATAGCCTGACGCCGCTTCGGCCGCAGTATACTCCAGTGGCCGCGACCGTCTCTCTTTGCGCCACGTCCCGCGATGGCCAGGTAGCACGCCGCTGTGTCCACGTGCCGGCAAAACCCGGTGCATCGCTGCCAGCTGCGCCGGACTCCGTCCCCGCTTGCCTCTGCTGAGCCGCAATGCCCGCGTGCACAAGCTGTCCTTGAGCGCTCATGCGGCAGCTGTGTACCCAGGGGAGGTGGTGCGTGTATGCACATCTTGGATGTGATTAGTAGTGCTTCTTGGTAAGCTGGGAGTAGCATGTGCTACTACTTGGTTCAGTAAATGGTCAAGGCTGTCGTAACAATGGAGATCGCACCTGCAGCGGTGCCGTACGTCGCAGGGTCCGGCCAGTTTCACTGTCATCGCAGCTCGAACCAATGATGGAGTTATTATTAACATCAAAATCTGCTTCAGCATAACCGGGGAGTGCAAAGGATTTCGTCCATGGAACCTGGGTTTTGGAGTTGCAACATACCCAGACCAAAAAAGGAATTGACGATGCAAGTCAAACTTCAGTGGACCTTTGGAAAAAAGGTTACAACCACAGCTCAGCTCCAAGGTGCCCTTACCCGGGTCCTCTTGTGCGACCCGCGTCCCGTCAGCCGGATGTTACTTGTCGATTGGGGAATCCTAATATTTACGTCCGCAAACATTCTGCTTCAACTCAATTGACTATTGAAGAAACGCAAGTTTCAGTTTCGGCGGATACAGAAAACATACTTGCTATGGGTTTTGTCCTGCTGATGATTTGAGCTCGGGGATTTTCGGGTGTGTTGAAGTGCTCAGCCTCACTTCTACCTCCGGTCCGCGGGCGCACTAGCTCCCCGCTGCTCCAGTAATTAGTGTTGGCCAAAAAAGAAAAAGAAGTCTATTTGACATAGCGCTGGGCTGTTGGATGCTATCCATAATTTCAATTGTGGATTTATCTGCGTATTAAAACTTCGTCTGCTCCGTCTCTGCCTATCTGACAAAAAATGCCAGGTGATATCCATCCAAATTTATTCTATTAAACATATTGTTTTTTTATCAAAAGAACAATTACTAGGTTTATGATATTTTTCCGTAGGACCATTATTCCTACAAAAAGGTGTCGCAAAAGGGGCGTGGACAAATATTATTTTTTGCGCTAGCACTCGTCCTGCACAAGTTTCCACCCCCGCGACATCAACTTTGCCCGTCTGCGAGGCTGACAATGCCTCTGATTGACTCGACTGTCCGTACGGCTTATTGCGCCTGCGATTAACTCGCCCGACCGCACCGGTTTATAGTGCCGCAGCCGATTCATCTGTTGTCCGGGCGAGTCAGGTGAAATTCATCCAGTATATTTTATATTATATATTGCTTCCTTTAAAATAGCAATTACTCTGGCTTGCAAGTTCTCCAGTGCATGACAAGTTATATCACTGAGACGTTGAATGATTCATACCGGTTTATGTCACGGTCAAATATGGAGAATCTCAAGACAACTCCTCAAGTCGTCTTAAGACTCGGGGGCTACAATGACATGACTTGGGAACTCCGGGTCATTGGAGGGAATGATAACCCGGTTCCGGAGGACACTGCCATATTGGTGAAAATTTAAAGGCCATCAAAAAATTGTCGGTTCAAAATAAAGATTCCGGTTTAAAATCCGGTTCAAGAGACATCTCTCTCCCGCAAAGCTTTGAAGCTCTCAAATCCGGTTTAAAAATGTCTGGTTCAAAAAGGAATTAACTTCTTGCAAGTTCGAGTTTAAAGGCCGTCAGAAAATTTCCGGCTGAAAATGAAGATTCCGGTTTAAAATCCGGTTCAAGGGAAAGATGTCTCCCACAAAGCTTTGAAGCTCTCAATATCCGGTTCAAAATCCCGGTTCAAGAAGAATTTGTCTCTTGCAAAAAGTTAAAAGTTGCCGAAGAGAACCTGCTGCCATGATGCGCGGTTCAAACATGGGTATCCCTCCTTATTGGCTTATCATATTATTAATCACATGGGGGCTTCTATTTCATAAAGCAACGTCCGGTTTACCCCTTGATTCAGCTTATCAAAGCTTTATATAACATCACTTGGGGGCTTGGTCGTATCCGAACCATAGCTACACCTCTTGATCGGCGCAATGCCACAACATCACTTGGGGGCTTGGTCGTATCGGAACCATAGTCACACCTCTTGATCGGCTCAAAGCCAAATCAATCCGGGGCCAAAGAGAGTGTTGTAAAACAACAATTCAAATATAGGCACCCACTGAGCACAGCTCAAAACGTTACATGGGGATTCTTTGCTATCGCCATGAACTTAGAATCTACACTTGTAATGGGCTATCAAGCCATGGCTTGGAAGCCTGGTGTATACACCTAAAACCCCGGGTTAACCTGCCTCTTTAAGTAAGTTACTCCGCCCAGGTAAACCTGGTATGACCCTTCGAACTTTGCCAAGTTACTCTAAAATACAGACCCTAAACTTGTCAAGTTAAAACGATGATTGGTTAAGGATTGAGGACCATCTTAAAAGGCTTTGCAAAAATGGTTTAACTCAGTGGCCTGGCAGCCCATGAAAGCCTCAAATTTGGGGCCTGGCAGCCCGTGAAAAGCCTCAACTACAACGGTTTTTATTTTCCTTTTGCTATGTTTTTCTTTTCATAAGATTTGTGATGTTTTTGACCCGGTGTTTATCAACCCGGTTAGGCTGTCATATAAGTTGTCGGTACAAGTTACAATCCGGAGATTATTAACCTGGCCTGGTTTCGACTACAAGTCGCCAGCATCGAATATGGATAATCCGGTGTTTATCACAACCCGGTACGGTTTTATCATAAACCAGCACAATATGAAAGGAGTTATCAATACTCAAGATTGGGGTTATCACCTTTACTACAAAAAGTTGGTAAAACCAACAATGTTATTCAATGTCATAGGTATGATATATTTCATATTTGATTATTCTTAAGTGCAGCCTTGGTTATAAACCTGGGTTATATGTTGGGCATTATGACCTGTCCGGCGGTAAACCGCCATGACACTTTAAACTTGTTGTATGCAGAAACAGGTTTGTTAAACCGGCCTGGCTTTGGACTATAAGTCGCTAGTATATATATTTGGATTGCGCCATTGGAATCATGCGCTTATAAATCATTGGGTTATATTATTCAAATAGCCAAACTTGGCTGAATTTTCATTATGATATTGAATGAATAAGGTTTTCATACCGGATTATATTATCTTGAATAGCCAACATGGCTGGATTTTTATGGTTATTAATAACCGGTATTATTGAGTTTTCAAAGCCTCTTTAGCGCAATGGCTATTATTTTATCAAAGGATAAGATTTATTCTACAATGGAAGGAATAGTCCCGAGTCGCTGCAGGCTTACAACCCGGCACTTGGGGGCTACATTATTCAAATTGAGATTACATGCAAGTCTCATGTTGCTGCAAGCATGCACCATGACACTTGGGGGCTAATGCAAAGTCATTTTTACTAGTCTTATTGAAGACCCGACTCATCATATTATAATGAGCCGGCCCTTGGGGGCTACCAATTGTTCCTGTCAACAATTCAAGGTACACAAGTTTTCGTCCATAATATTGAAGGATCCATTGCTCAGTTGGTAAAGCACAAAGCTCTTAACCTTGTGGACGTGGGTTCAAGCCCTACGATGGAAGCTACATTATAAGATGTTATTTTCATTGAAGTATATATCAAGTCCCGGTTCAGTATTATCTTACTAAGCCGGCCCTTGGGGGCTACACATCACTGCTCAATTCTACATGATTATATTTACAAAGTCCCTGCTCATTATTGCATAATGACCCGACCCTTGGGGGATACAGTGATTGAAGTTTTTATAAGCAATTACAAGTCCCAGGTTGCTGCAAGCATGACAACCCGGTACTTGGGGGCTACATAATATGGAGTATTCAGTTTTTACTAGTGACTGGGATGAACAACTTGGATTTCTTCAAAATTGGTAGTATTTATATTGAAGCAAGTCTTAAGCCATCACTTTGTTCTGCTCAAGACTTAGGGGCTACAAGTATTATATTATTATCGAAGAAATATTTTCAAATTCTCTATTTGAGCAAACCAGATGGACCTGGCATCACCAATCATTATGACCCTGTGGCTGCAACCCGGCGTCATCAATAATCATGAACCGGCGTTGTGAACCGGCGTTGGCAACAATCATGACCCGGAATTATCAGCTTTTATAACCCAACAATGGTGGTAATCATAAACCGGCAAGTTCTACATCTTCAAGTCGGCTGAATATCAGTTGAATATTTGAAGACCAATATTTTTGTCAAATCAGAGCACTGAAGGCCAATTCGAATGGATTCTTTATTTACAAAATATCTTCTACAAGCAAATTGATTATGAAGTTGGTCTATTGACTCGGATTTTCTAGAAGGAGGAAATAACAAGGATTTAAGGATGATCAGGTGCCGGTTTACAAGAATTTTTAACCTGGAGTACAACTTGTCAAAGTTGTTCTTGTGTTTGTTTACAGGATCAGTTTACCATGGATAAATCCAAGCTAAACTGGGGGCTAATGTCGGGGATATACCCCGCAGCGTAAACCGGCCGGAAGTATAACCCGGCCGGACTTGGCGGTTTACTTGAGACCCGGCTGACACTTGGCGATTCACTGGCGACCCGCCCTAACTTGGCGGTTACAAGGCCCAAGGCCCAGAAGGCCGGTTTATGCTAATGGTGGGCCGGTTTAAGAGAAAAGGTGTATTTCCCTTACAAGGAGTCAAGACCCGGACCTGTATCCGGTTTGTATTAGAAGACAGACTAGTCCTAATCCTAATAGGACTCCACATGTAACCCGCCCCTTCAACATATATAAGGAGGGGCAGGGCTCCCCAAAAGGGAGAAGAGGGACAAGTTCCACAAGTTGGACAAGTTAGGTTTAGACAATAGCTCTCGAGATAGAGCACACTTGTAACCGTGATCATCATCATCAATATCAATGAAGCAGGATGTAGGCTTTTACCTCCATCGTGAGGGGCCGAACCTGGGTAAAACATCGCGTCTCTCATCCCGCTCAACCCCTCTCAAGCTACCACATAGATGTGTTGGCCTCGCGACTAAGTCCTCACACTAGGACATCTGCCGTGACAAATCCACGGCAGCATGCCCGCAGGAAAGCTCTTGGGCTTCATCGTCTCCAATAGAGGAATTGAAGCAAATCCGGCTAAAATCCGAGCTTTGTCATAGTTGGCTATCCCAACAGACCTCAAGCAAATCCAGAAGTTAACTGGATGCGTGGCTGCCTTAAGCCGCTTTATCTCTCGATTAGGAGAAAAGGCACTACCTCTTTATCGCCTTCTTCGACGCACCGAACACTTTGAGTGGACGGATGCGGCCATGGCCGAATTAGAATAAATAAAAGTTGTATTGGCCACCAACCCTATCTTGGCCGCGCCAAATGTCGGCGAACCAATGCTATTAGATATAGCGGCAACACACCAAGTTGTAAGCGCAGTGCTCATCGTCGAACGAGAGACGGACTGACATAAGTTCCCACTTCAAAAGCCGGTATACTACGTATCCACCGTCCTCACTACATGCAAATCACGGTACCCACATTATCAAAAGATAGCATACACAGTCTTCACGGCATCCCGGAATCTATGACACTACTTTGAAGAGTGTTCAATTACGGTGGCCTCCGAAGTACCACTCAACGACATAATGAATAACCGCGATGCCACGGGCCGGATTGCTAAATGGGCTATCGAGCTCCTCCCGTTCGACATGACATATAAACCATGGCGAGCCATTAAGTCGCAAGTACTGGCTGATTTCTTCGCTGAATGGACGGAAGCCGAACCCCCTAAAGAGTACGGCGTGTACTCCAATTGGAACTTGCACGTTGACGGCTCTAAGATGCTGGCTGGTCTGGGGGCAGGCGTCGTCCTGACATCCCCCACCGGAGATATAGTACAATACATACTCCAAATATTATACACAGACTCCAACAATGCAGCAGAATATGAGGCCCTGTTGCATGGTCTCCGGATGGCAGTCTCCATGGGCATTCAACTCCTAGAGGTGCGGGGGGGGGGGGGGGGGGGGGTTCGAACCTCGCAATATCTCAAATAAATGGGGACTTTGATGCCAAGGACCCAAAAATGGCGGCTTAGCACAACGCCGTCCTCAAAATGTCAGCTCAGTTCGAGGGCCTCGAATTCCACCATGTGCTCCGAGAAAACAATCAAGCCACGGATATCCTCGCCCGCATCGGCGCTAAGCGTGACCCTGTCCCACCTAATATCTTCTTGGAAAGGCTGTTTAAGCCATCCGTGGTGTGGGAAGGGGAGACCGGCAAAAACAGTCCAGATCCGGCCACAACACCAGACCCCGAACACTCTGACGTAATCGGAGGCTCTGCCACCGAAATGACACCTTCGGCCCACGTGATTATGGCTGTCATCGCCCCATGGACAGAACCCTTCTTGGCTTACCTAACTAGGCAAGAACTCCCTGATGACCCAAATGAGGCACATTGCATTGTGCGGCGGTCTAAAGCCTACAAGGTCCACGAGGGAGAGCTTTATAAGAAAAGTGCTACCGGAGTACTTCAACGTTGCATCTCGGAAGAGGAAGGATGACAACTTTTGGCAGAAATTCATGCTGGACTTGGCGGCCACCCCGCCGCAGCTCGGAACCTTGTAAGCAAGGCCTTCCGTACATGTTTTTACTGGCCGACGGCCCGAGCAGATGCACATGACCTCGTTCAACGTTGCGTCGGTTGCCAGCTTTTTGCAAACCAAAGCCAAATGTGATACGTCCATTTTGCATCATGATTTTATATTGATATTTATTCACTACAAGAAATATGTCAACTTATGACCTTCTGTCAGTGACCCTCGAAGAATTGGTCATAAATTTATGACCATTTTAGACCAATTGGTCAAAAGCTGTCTGGGGGGCTCTAAACCCTAAACCATAACGACCATTTTGGTCAGAAAGGTCATAATTTCATTAAATGGTCATAAAGCAAACAGCGCTAGTCCGCTGCCTTATTTCTAGTTGTTAATGACCAATATAGATGGTCATAGCCTTTTAAATTGTGGTGGGTTGCTATGACTAGGCGCCATCTCATCAGTTTTGCCTATGTGTCATGTCCATGTGGCAGTTTTTGCCCTAGATTGTGAAGCAACCTATATTTCTGTCATTCCCAAAATTCCCAAAAAAATCTCATAAATTCTTTGGGCCATATCTTCGTCAAATATGTAGAAACCTTCCTTGCCTAGTTCAAAACTAATTCAAAAATATTCATTTTTCTATTCTGTTCAGAACAACAGTTTGTGAAGGAAGTACCACTTTGGCATGCCCAAATAACCATCCTCCACCAAATGCCAGCTCAATCCATTTATTATTTTGAGCCGAGCTTCAATATTCGTAGTCATGTCCAGTGTGGTAGTTTGCAAAGCAAGTACCACCTAGGCTCCTCCTTTTGAGCTGAAAATTTGTGAAGACGGTCTTCTTTGTAACTGATCATCCTCAGCCAAAACTCACGCCCATTAGCCATGTACATTTCCCGTACCGCTAATCAAACACTTGCTGCTAATTCATGTTTGAGCATCGATCGGTCTCCTCGTGAGAATCTTATGTTGTAATTTTCTTCCTAGCACCTACCTGGGGAGTGACCAACCCACTAGACATGCCTAGGCCGCCCAGAACACATGGCAACACCACGGTCACGCGGTGACCACACGGCGGGCATGCGAGTTTACGCGCTCTAGAGTTTGGGCCCTCGGCCACCACCCAAACCTCGACGTATCGCCACCAAACCATGTATTTATGATTAAATAGGTACTTATGTAATTAGAAATGATTTTTTGAAAAAATAAATAGCAAACTATGAGGCAACTGCAGTTCAAATTTGACCCGCTTCCAACTGAATCGGCGGAAATTTGTCTTTTTCACGAGAGGTGGATAAAAACATTTTACACCCAATCATCTTGTCAATTGTACATTAAATATGTCCTAGTATTTTAGGAAATTGATTTGGTCAAATTTTGCAACAATTATTTGGTAGGTCCTTCACAAAAAAAACCTCCTTTTAGGCACTCAAAAATGGAAAATGGTTTTTTCGTCCAAAGAAAATGAAAACTTCCTTAGGCAACATTGTTTGCCATTCCAATATGCACCGTTGTGCACAATATGAGATCATTTGAACAAACTATGCCATGGATGTGGCCATAAGATTGATCATTTGGCTTGAAAGCCATTGATCTCCACACGTGATAGCTCATTTCTGAGAACATTTTTTTAAAATAATTGCCGTATTACAAGTTTGTTATTTTTCCTAGGAACTTGGCCACATATAATGACACAATGCGAAGGTTTCCTAATTTTTTGATTTTTTTCTGAATTTTTTATGCCCGTTTCAAAATGCGGTCAAAACGGCGGGAATGACCGTTCCTAGCTAGTGGTTGAATCTTGGAACTTTTTTGGTGTTTCTATGATTAAATAGATACTTATGTACCTAGAAATGGTTTTTGAAAAAAATAAAGAGCAAACTACAAGGTAGCTACAGTTCAAATTTGACCCGCTTCTAGCTGAATCGGCGGAAATTTGTCTTTTTCATGAGAGGTGGATCAAAAAATTTTACACCCAACCATTTGGTCAATTGTGCATTAAATATGGCCTAGTATTTTAGAAAATTGATTTGGTCCAATTTTGCAACAATTATTTGGGAGGTCCTTCACAAAAAAACCTCCTTTCAAGCACTCGAAAAATGGAAAATGGTTTTTTCGTCCAAAGAAAATGAAAACTTCCTTAGGCAACATTGTTTGCCATTCCAATATGCACGCTTGTGCACAATATGAGATGATTTGAACAAACTATGCCATGAATGTGGCCATAAGATTGATCATTTGGCTTGAAATCCATGAATATTCACCCATGATAGCTCATTTCTGAGAACACTTTTTTTAAATAATTGTCTTATTACAAGTTTGTTATTTTTCCTGAAAGCTTGGTCACATATGATGACACAATGCGAAGGTTTCCCACTTTTTTGTTTTTTTTGAATTTTTTATGCCCGTTTCAAAATGCGGTCAAAACGGCGGGGATGACCATTCCTAGCTAGTGGTTGAATATTGGAATTTTTTTGGTGTTTCTCTGATTAAATAGGTACTTATGTACCTAGAAATGATTTTTGTAAAAAATAAATAGCAAACTATGAGGCAGCTGCAGTTCATATTTGACCTGCTTCCAACTGAATCGGTGGGAATTTGCCTTTTTCACGAGAGGTGGAACAAACCGTTTTACAACCAACCATTTTGTCAATTGTGCATTAAATATGTCCTAGTATTTTATAAAATTGAGTTGGTCCAATTTTGCAACAATTATTTGGGAGGTCCTTCACAAAAAAACCTCCTTTCAGGCACTCGAAAAATGGAAAATGGTTTTTTCGTCCAAAGAAAATGAAAACTTCCTTAGGCAACATTGTTTGCCATTCCAATATGCACCCTTGTGCACAATATGAGATCATTTGAACAAACTATGCCATGAATGTGGCCATAAGATTGATCGTTGGCTTGAAATCCATGAATCTTCACCCATGATAGCTCATTTCTGAGAAAACTTTTTTTAAATAATTACCGTATTACAAGTTTGTCCTGAAAACTTGGTCACATATGATGACACAATGTGAAGGTTTCCCAATTTTTTGATTTTTTTGAATTTTTTATGCCCGTTTCAAAATGCGGTCAAAATGGCGGGAATGACCGTTCCTAGCTAGTGGTTGAATCTTGGAATTTTTCTGGTGTTTCTCTGATTAAATAGGTACTTATGTACCTAGAAATGATTTTTGGAAAAAATAAAGAGCAAACTACAAGGCAGCTACAGTTCAAATTTGACCCGCTTCCAACTGAATCGGCAGGAATTTGTCTTTTTCACGAGAGGTGGATCAAACCTTTTTACAACCAACCATTTTGTCAATTGTGCATTAAATATGTCCTAGTATTTTAGAAAATTGATTTGGTCCAATTTTGCATCAATTATTTGGTAGGTTCTTCACAAAAAACTCATTTTGGGCACTCGAAAAATGAAAAATGATTTTTTCGTGCAAAGAAAATGAAAACTTTCTTAGGCAACATGGTTTGCCATTCCATGTTTGTTATTTTCCTGAAAGGTAGTTCACAATTGGTGACATAATGAGAAGGTCTTTTATTTTTTTGAATTTCTGTGATCATAAAATAGCTTACATGATTTTAACATCTTATTATTAAATCTATCACGACCAATTTAATTGGTCATAATGTTGTATTGCGTTCTGATTGGTCCATGGACCAGACACGCGGATCATGCACGAAACACCGTTGGATCCTCCCGGATCCAACGGCAGCCCTCACCCCTCGCCTCCCCCACCAACCCCACGTGAGGCGAAACCCTAGCTCTGTTCTTCCCCGTTTTCCATCCACCCCCCGCCTCCTTTCTTTCTTTCTTTCTCTCCCTCCTCCCACTTCCCCAATGCAGATCCCCCTCGTCGCCGCCACCCACCCCTCAGAACCTCCCCGCCACCCACCTGTGCTGCTGCCCTCACTCTCCCCTCGTCTCCCTCGTCCTCGACCAACCTCGCGGCCCGCGGGGCTCTCACATCGCCGCCACTCCATGCCCGCGCACGACAGAAGAGAAGCCCGAGGTCCTCCTCCGATGCTCCTCTGCCTCCCTCGCCCGCGGGGCTCTCTGCTCCACCGCCACATCGGAGCACGCACGCGCGCGACGCCGTCCCCGCTTCGCTCGGTCCGTCGCGCCGTTCGCCTCGCCCCCCATTCTCCATGTTGATCTGATTTTAATTTCGCCATGGTTTCTTTGACAGGCCCAGGAGTTAGGGTGCAATGGCGGCGCCGCCGGCCAGGGCTTGGGCCGACTACGACTACCTCATCAAGCTCCTCCTCATCGGCGACAGCGGTGAGCCCCCTGTTCCCTTCCCCTCCTTCGTCTCTCGATCCGCGCGGGATCTGGCGGCCTATTCGTTAGGCCTTTCATTTCCATGCGCTAGTTGAGATCTGGCGCCCTAGATCATTTTTTGCGGAGGCTGCTGTGTGCCCGCGTGAAATCTTGAAGGGCGATAGAATCTAGCCTCTTGAGTTAATTGGATGGATGGTGTGTGCTCTGCGAGAGGAGTACCTTTTTCCTGCATGCAGATTACACAAGCAATGGTAGCTGTGTAGTCATAGAACTGATGCAAGTGAGGATGTAGTTAGTTAGATTGATCGTCACATGCAGTCAGGAGCAAGCTCTTGTTCCTGTAACTGTCTGTCCTGGTGTTAAGGAAATCGCATGGTTGGTATGAATTGTACAAGTAGGATAATGAATTTCATTTTCTCTTTCCCCTTAACTGTGTAAGTAACTGAACCAAGATTAAGCAAACCACTAGCTTTGCCCCTGTTTCTGTGACCTTACCATACCTGTATGTCTATTGTGTTAATTCTTCTCTTGGATTATTGATTAGCAGGAGGCGTTTTATGTTGGGGAACGTAGTAATTTCAAAAAATTTCCTACGCACACGCAAGATCATGGTGATGCATAGCAACGAGGGGAGAGTATGATCTACGTACCCTTGTAGATCGCAACGGAAGCGTTGACACAACATGGAGGAAGTAGTCGTACGTCTTCTTCCCGATCCGACCGATCCAAGCACCGTTACTCCGGCACCTCCGAGTTCTTAGCACACGTTCAGCTCGATGACGATCCTCGGGCTCCGATCTAGCAAAGCGTCGAGGAAGAGTTCCGTCAGCACGACGGCGTGGTGACGATCTTGATGTACTACCGACGCAGGGCTTCGCATAAGCACCGCAACGATATGATCGAGGTGGAATTTGGTGGCAGGGGGCACCGCACACGGCTAAGGAACGATCTCAATGATCAATTATGTGTCTATGGGGTGCCCCCTGCCCCCGTATATAAAGGGGCAAAGGGGGAGGGGTGCGGCAGCCATAGGAGGAGTCCTACTCCCGCCGGGAGTAGGACTCCCCTCCAATCCTGTTCCAAATAGGACTCCCCAAGTGGGGAAAGAGAGAGGGGTTGGCCGGCCACCTTCCCTAGTCCTAATAGGACTAGGGGAAGGGGGGGAGGTGCGCAGCCCTCTATGGCAGCCCCTTTCGCTTTTCCACTAAGGCCCAATAGGCCCATTTGGCTCCCGGGGGGTTCCGGTAACCCTCCCGGTATTCCGGTAAAATCCCGATTTCACCCGGAACACTTCCGATGTCCAAACATAGGCTTCCAATATATCAATCTTTACGTCTCGACCATTTCGAGACTCCTCTTCATGTCCGTGATCACATCCGGGACTCCGAACAACCTTCGGTACATCAAAATGCATAAACTCATAATAACTGTCATCGTAATGTTAAGCGTGCGGACCCTACGGTTCGAGAACAATGTAGACATGACCGAGACACGTCTCCGGTCAATAACCAATAGCGGGACCTGGATGCCCATATTGGTTCCTACGTATTCTACGAAGATCATTATCGGTCAGACCGCATAACAACATACGTTGTTCCCTTTGTCATCGGTATGTTACTTGCCCGAGATTCGATCGTCAGTATCCAATACTTAGTTCAATCTCGTTACCGGCAAGTCTCTTTACTCGTTCCGTAATACATCATCCCGCAACTAACTCATTAGTTTCCATGCTTGCAAGGCTTAAGTGATGTGCATTATCGAGAGGGCCCAGAGATACCTCTCCGACGATCGGAGTGACAAATCCTAATCTCGAAATACGCCAACCCAACATCTACCATTGGAGACACCTGTAGTACTCCTTTATAATCACCCAGTTACGTTGTGACGTTTGGTAGTACCCAAAGTGTTCCTCCGGTAAACGGGAGTTGCATAATCTCATAGTCATAGGAACATGTATAAGTCATGGATAAAGCAATAGCAACATACTAAACGATCGGGTGGTAAGCTAATATAATGGGTCATGTCAATCAGATCATTCAACTAATGATGTGACCTCGTTAATCAAATAACAGCTCTTTGTTCATGGTTAGGAAACATAACCATCTTTGATTAACGAGCTAGTCTAGTAGAGGCATACTAGTGACACTCTGTTTGTCTATGTATTCACACATGTATTATGTTTCCGGTTAATACAATTCTAGCATGAATAATAAACATTTATCATGAAATAAGGAAATAAATAATAACTTTATTATTGCCTCTATGGGCATATTTCCTTCAGTCTCCCACTTGCACTAGAGTCAATAATCTAGATCACATCACCATGTGATTAACATCGATAGTTCACATCATCATGTGATTAACACCCATAGTTCACATCGCTATGTGACCAACACCCAAAAGGGTTTACTAGATTCAGTAATCTAGTTCACATCGCTATGTGATTAACACCCAAGGAGTACTAAGGTGTGATCATGTTTTGCTTGTGAGAGAATCTTAGTCAACGGGTCTGCCACATTCAGATCCGCATGTATTTTGCAAATTTCTATGTCAACAATGCTCTGCATGGAGCTACTCTAGCTAATTGCTCCCACTTTCAATATGTATCTAGACCGAGACTTAGAGTCATCTAGATTAGTGTCAAACTTGAATCGGCGTAACCCTTTACGACGAACCTTTTTTTTCACTTCCATAATCGAGAAACATATCCTTATTCCATTAAGGACAATTTTGACCGCTGTCCAGTGATCTACTCCTAGATCACTATTGTACTCCCTTGCCAAACTCAGTGGTAGGTCATACAATAGAGCTGGTATACAGCATGGCATATTTTATAGAACCTATGGCTGGCATAGGGAATGACTTTCATTCTCTTTCTATTTTCTGCCGTGGTCGGGCTTTGAGTCTTACTCAACTTCACACCTTGTAACACAGGCAAGAACTCTTTCTTTGACTGTTCCATTTTGAACTACTTCAAAATCTTGTGAAGGTATGTACTCATTGGAAAAAACTTATCAAGCGTCTTGCTCTATCTCTATAGATCTTGAAGCTCAATATGTAAGCAGCTTCACCGAGGTCTTTCTTTGAAAAACTCCTTTCAAACACTCCTTTATGCTTTTACAGAATAATTCTACATTATTTCCGATCAACAATATGTCATTCACATATACTTATCAGAAATGTTGTAGTGCTCCCACTCACTTTCTTGTAAATACAGGCTTCACCGCAAGTCTGTATAAAACTATATGCTTTGATCAACTTATCAAAGCGTATATTCCAACTCCGAGATTCTTGCACCAGTCCATAGATGGATCGCTGGAGCTTGCATATTTAGTTAACACCTTTAGGATCGACAAAACCTTCTAGTTGCATCGTATACAACTCTTCTTTAGTAAATCCATTAAGGAATGCAGTTTTGTTTATCCATTTGCCAGATTTCATAAAATGCGGCAATTGCTAACATGATTCGGACAGACTTAAGCATAGATACGAGTGAGAAAAACTCATCGTAGTCAACACCTTGAACTTGTCGAAAACCTTTTGCGACAATTCTAGCTTTGTAGATAGTAACACTACTATCATCGTCCGTCTTCCTCTTGAAGATCCATTTATTCTCAATTGCTTGCCGATCATCGGGCAAGTCAACCAAAGTCCATACTTTGTTCTCATACATGGATCCCATCTCAGATTTCATGGCTTCAAGCCACTTTGCGGAATCTGGGCTCATCATCACTTCCTCATAGTTCGTAGGTTCATCATGATCTCGTAGCATGACTTCCAGAAAAGGATTACCGTACCACTCTGGCGCGGATCTTACTCTGGTTGATCTACGAGGTTCAGTAGTATCTTGTTCTGAAGTTTCATGATCATCATCATTAGCTTCCTCACTAACTGGTGTAGGTGTCACAGAAACAGTTTTCTGTGATGTACTACTTTCCAATAAGGGAGAAGGTACAATTACCTTATCAAGTTTTCTACTTTCCCCCCACTCACTTCTTTCGAGAGAAACTCCTTCTCCAGAAAGTTTCCGAATTTTAGCAACAAAAGTCTTGCCTTCGGATCTGTGATAGAAGGTGTATCCAATAGTTTCCTATGGATATCCTATGAAGACGCACTTCTCCGATTTGAGTTTGAGCTTATCAGGATGAAACTTTTTCATATAAGCATCGCAACCCCAAACTTTAAGAAACGACAGCTTAGGTTTCTTGCCAAACCATAGTTAACACGGTGTCGTCTCAACGGATTTAGATGGTGCCCTATTTAACGTGAATGCAGATGTCTCTAATGCATAACCCCAAAACGATAGTGGTAGATCAGTAAGATACATCATAGATTGCACTATATCCAATAAAGTACGGTTATGACGTTCGGACACACCATTACATTGTGATGTTCCAGGTGGCATGAGTAGTGAAACTATTTCACATTGTTTTTACTGAAGGCCAAACTCGTAACTCAAATACTCTTCTCCATGATCAGATCGTAGAAACTTTATTTTCTTGTTACGATGATTTTCCACTTCACTCTGAAATTCTTTGAACTGTTCAAATGTTTCAGACTTATGTTTCATCAAGTAGATATCCCCATATCTGCTCAAATCATCTGTGAAGGTCAGAAAATAATGATACTTGCTGCAAGCCTTAATATTCATCGGACCACATACATCAGTATGTATGATTTCCAACAAATCTGTTGCTTGCTTCATTGTTCCGGAGAACGGCGTTTTAGTCATCTTGCCCATAAGGCATGGTTCGCAAGCATCAAGTGATTCATAATCAAGTGATTCCAAAAACCCATCAGCATGGAGTTTCTTCATGCGCTTTACACCAATATGACCTAAACGGCAGTGCTACAAATAAGTTGCACTATCATTATTAACTTCGCATCTTTTGGTTTCAATATTATGAATATGTGTATCACTACGATCGAGATCCAACGAACTATTTTCATTGGGTGTGTAACCATATAAGGTTTTATTCATGTAAACAGAACAACAATTTATTCTCTTACTTAAATGAATAACCGTATTACAATAAACATGATCAAATCATATTCATGCTCAACGCAAACACCAAATAACACTTATTTAGGTTCAACACTAATCCCGAAATTATACGGAGTGTGCGATGATGATCATATCAATCTTGGAACCACTTCCAACACACATCGTCACTTCACCCTTAACTAGTCTCTGTTTATTCTACAACTCCCGTTTCGAGTTACTAATCTTAGCAACTGTACTAGTATCAAATACTTAGGGTTTGCTATAAACACTAGTAAAGTACACATCAATAACATGTATATCAAATATACTTATGTTCACTTTGCCATCCTTCTTATCCGCCAATCACTTGGGGTGGTTCCGCTTCCAGTGACCAGTCCCTTTGCAGTAGAAACACTTAGTCTCAGGCTTAGGACCAGACTTGGGCTTCTTCACTTGAGTAGCAACTTGCTTGCTGTTCTTCTTGAAGTTCCCCTTCTTCCCTCTGCCCTTTTCTTGAAACTAGTGGTCTTGTCTACCATCAACACTTGATGTTTTTCTCGATTTCTACCTTCGTCAATTTCCGCATTACGAAGAGCTTGGGAATCGTTTCCGTTATCCCTTGCATATCATAGTTCATCACGAAGTTCTACTAACTTGGTGATGGTGACTAGAGAATTCTGTCAATCACTATCTTATCTGGAAGATTAACTCCCACTTGATTCAAGCGATTGTAGTACTCAGACAATCTGGGCACATGCTCACTAGTTGAGCGATTCTCCTCCATCTTTTAGCTATAGAACTTGTTGGAGACTTCATATCTCTCAACTCGGGTATTTGCTTGAAATATTAACTTCAATTCCTGGAACATCTCATATGGTCCATGACGTTCAAAACGTCTTCGAAGTCCCGATTCTAAGCCGTTAAGCATGGTGCACTAAACTATCAAGTAGTCATCATATTGAGCTAGCCAAACGTTCATAACGTCTGCATCTACTCCTGCAATAGGTCTGTCACCTAGCGGTGCATCAAGGACATAATTCTTCTGTGCAGCAATGAGGATAAACCTCAGATCACGGATCCAATCCGCATCATTGCTACCAATATCTTTCAACACAATTTTTCTCTAGGAACATATCAAAATAAACATATGAAAGCAACAACGCAAGCTATTTATCTACAACATAATTTGCAAAATACTACCAGGACTAAGTTCATGATAAATTTAAGCTCAATTAATCAGATTACTTAAGAACTCCCACTTAGATAGACATCCCTCTAATCCTCTAAGTGATCACGTGATCCAAATCAACTAAACCATAATCGATCATCACGTGAGATGGAGTAGTTTTCAATGGTGAACATCGTTATGTTGATCATATCTACTATATGATTCACGCTCGACCTTTCGGTCTCCATGTTCCGAGGCCATATCTGTATATGCTTGGCTCGTCAAGTATAACCTGAGTATTCCGCGTGTGCAACTATTTTGCACCCGTTGTATTTGAACGTAGAACCTATCACACCCGATCATCACGTGGTGTCTCAGCACGAAGAACTTTCGCAACGGTGCATACTCAGGGAGAACACCTCTTGATAATTTAGTGAGAGATCATCTTATAATGCTACCGCCAATCAAAGCAAGATAAGATGCATAAAAGATAAACATCACATGTAATCAATATATGTGACATGATATGGCCATCATCATCTTGCTTCTTTGATCTCCATCTCCAAAGTACTGTCATGATCTATATCATCACCGGCATGACACCATGATCTCCATCATCTTGATCTATATCAATGTGTCGTCACGTGGTCGTCTCGCCAACAATTGCTCTTGCAACTATTGCTATCGCATAGCGATAAAGTAAAGCAATTATTGGACGCTTGCATCTTATGCAATAGAGAGACAACCATAAGGATTTTGCCAGTTGCTGATAACTTCAACAAAACATGATCATCTCATACAACATCTTATATCTCATCACGTCTTGACCATATCACATCACAACATGCCCTGCAAAAACAAGTTACACGTCCTCTACTTTGTTGTTGCAAGTTTTACGTGGCTGCTATGGGCTTAAGCAAGAACCAATCTCACCTACGCATCAAAACCACAACGATAGTTTGTCAAATAGACTCCATTTTAACCTTCGCAAGGACCAGGCGTAGCCACACTCGGTTCAACTAAAGTTGGAGAGACAGTCACCCGCAAGCCATCTATGTGCAAAGCACGTCGAGGGAACCGGTCTCGCGTAAGCGTACGCGTAAGGTTGGTCCGGGTCGTCTCGTCCAACAATACCGCCGAACCAAAGTATGACATGCTGGTAGGCAGTATGACTTATATCGCCCACAACTCACTTGTGTTCTACTCGTGCATATAACATCAAACCGTAAAACCTAGGCTCTGATACCACTGTTGGGGAACGTAGTAATTTCAAAAAATTTCCTACGCACACGCAAGATCATGGTGATGCATAGCAACGAGGGGAGAGTATGATATACGTACCCTTGTAGATCGCAATGGAAGCGTTGACACAACGTGGAGGAAGTAGTCGTACGTCTTCTTCCCGATCCGACCGATCCAAGCACCGTTACTCCGGCACCTCCGAGTTCTTAGCACACGTTCAGCTCGATGACGATCCTCGGGCTCCGATCCAGCAAAGCGTCGAGGAAGAGTTCCGTCAGCACGACGGCGTGGTGACGATCTTGATGTACTACCGACGCAGGGCTTCGCATAAGCACCGCAACGATATGATCGAGGTGGAATTTGGTGGCAGGGGGCACCGCACACGGCTAAGGTACCATCTCAATGATCAATTGTGTGTCTATGGGGTGCCCCTGCCCCCGTATATAAAGGGGCAAAGGGGGAGGGGTGCGGCAGCCATAGGAGGAGTCCTACTCCCGCCGGGAGTAGGACTCCCCTCCAATCCTATTCCAAATAGGACTCCCCAAGTGGGGAAAGAGAGAGGGGTTGGCCGGCCACCTTCCCTAGTCCTAATAGGACTAGGGGAAGGGGGGGAGGTGCGCAGCCCTCTATGGCAGCCCCTTTCGCTTTTCCACTAAGGCCCAATAGGCCCATTTGGCTCCCGGGGGGTTCCGGTAACCCTCCCGGTATTCCGGTAAAATCCTGATTTCACCCGGAACACTTCCGATGTCCAAACATAGGCTTCCAATATATCAATCTTTACGTCTCGACCATTTCGAGACTCCTCGTCATGTTCGTGATCACATCCGGGACTCCAAACAACCTTCGGTACATCAAAATGCATAAACTCATAATAACTGTCATCGTAACGTTAAGCGTGCGGACCCTACGGTTCGAGAACAATGTAGACATGACCGAGACACGTCTCCGGTCAATAACCAATAGCGGGACCTGGATGCCCATATTGGTTCCTACATATTCTACGAAGATCTTTATCGGTCAGACCGCATAACAACATACGTTGTTCCCTTTGTCATCGGTATGTTACTTGCCCGAGATTCGATCGTCAGTATCCAATATTTAGTTCAATCTCGTTACCGGCAAGTCTCTTTACTCATTCCGTAATACATCATCCCGCAACTAACTCATTAGTTGCCATGCTTGCAGGCTTAAGTGATGTGCATTACCGAGAGGGCCCAGAGATACCTCTCCGACGATCGGAGTGACAAATCCTAATCTCGAAATACGCCAACCCAACATCTACCATTGGAGACACCTGTAGTACTCCTTTATAATCACCCAGTTACGTTGTGACGTTTGGTAGTACCCAAAGTGTTCCTCCGGTAAACGGGAGTTGCATAATCTCATAGTCATAGGAACATGTATAAGTCATGGATAAAGCAATAGCAACATACTAAACGATCGGGTGCTAAGCTAATATAATGGGTCATGTCAATCAGATCATTCAACTAATGATGTGACCTCGTTAATCAAATAACAGCTCTTTGTTCATGGTTAGGAAACATAACCATCTTTGATTAACGAGCTAGTCTAGTAGAGGCATACTAGTGACACTCTATTTGTCTATGTATTCACACATGTATTATGTTTCCGGTTAATACAATTCTAGCATGAATAATAAACATTTATCATGAAATAAGGAAATAAATAATAACTTTATTATTGCCTCTAGGGCATATTTCCTTCATTTGATGTGGGGTTGTGTCGTGGGTACCTGGGTAACTAAAATTTCTTCTATTCTATAACTGTATGCTTCTAGGAATGTCACATTGCAACATGTAGACTATGGGTCTAGATCTGGCAGTTGAAAGTGCTTAATCTTTTTATAAGTTTCAACTGAAGCTATTTGTATACAATAATTTACCGAATAAGCAAACTTATGTGAATATACTACGCTTGATGTTGATCATCTGGTGCATTAGTATGCAGTTCTCATTGTCAGTTCTTGTTTTCTTGATTCATTTATACTATATAGGTTTTATACTTTGCCAGTAGGTAGCTCATACTGCCCGCTTGCTTCTGCTTTGAATATTGTGGTATGTATGCTTTAGTCATTGTGCCCTTAGTTCTTTTTTTGTAGGGAGCTATACTTATCATCGGAAACTCTTGGTGATGATGTTATTCCTCTTTTGGTTCATGTGTTGCAATTATATACCACATAATTCTACACCATGTGGTGCACTTAAGTATCTTAGTGACTTCATTTGATGTGTGTATTTCTGTTAATTTTAAGCTTCTGTTGCTGTGAAAATGTACCACACTGACCGTCTGTCTATTTATTGTGTACCTCTTGCATGAGGAGGTGACTAGTGATGCGGCGCCCCAAGCAGCAGTAGGGGAAGGGGGTCTCCTGATCAAGGAGGCGGAGGAGTAGGGGCGTGCCCAGCCGGCAGCCCTGTCCTGCTCATGGGGGAGGGGCAGGAGGGGTCTGCTCCTCTACTTCCATTGCGATCGCGGCAGGTAGCTCCTCCATCTCCCTCCCCCTCTTCCCTGATAGCGTACATCACAATCTTGTTAATTGTTATTGTTATTGCGATCACAATCTTGTTAAGATGCATCTGTGGTGGTGGTCTTCTAGCCACCACAATCTTGTTAATTGTTATTGCGATCATCTTTCTTTTCGATGAACTATGCCACAATATGTGTTTTGCAAGGTTCAGTGGCTACTAAGTTTTGATTATTTGCAACTTGTAAGTCCTTGTTGGTTTATTGTACGTTCTAAAAAGCCGTGAATAGTCTTCACTTATATAGCCAACACCTTTATTTTGTTTTATTTTGTTCTATGCTCACTAGTGATACCTGACTAAGGTTCCCTGAATATAGGAGTAGACTGTAGGTGAAGAAAAATTATAACCTGAAAGTAATCATATGTACTACTCCCTCCGTCCCATAATATAATTTTTGGTACATAATTTTCTTTACTTATACACACAGAATAGATAGAGGTGACGTGTGGTTATATTCTGTTGTAAGATTATTCTATTTTGCTCTTAACTAGCTATTCGTTGTGGTTGTTACATGTACATATACTTTAGGATTTAGTCCCTATCTGCTTTGTATATTTGTTTTTATTTTTTTCTAACTCTTTTGGTTTATTGTTAGATGCCTTGGTTCAGCCTCTACAAACATACCCGAAAATGGTGTTTCCTCTCATTTACAAGAGCTCCAGCAAAGTGAACTAGGAAGTATATTTGAAGTTCTAAGCCATGTAGCAAAGAGTTATATGTTCTGTCTTATGTGTAATAGACTGGAAAGATTTGAATAATATTGTAATAGACTATGTACAAATTGTAGTTGACTTATTTATCCTTCTTTGACGAACTACATTTGTTATGTTCTGTTTGAAATATTCATTATGTGGTTTCAAAGCGTGTGAAATGGAACCTGATTCATGGAGCCCACTTATGAAATCACTTTTGAATTTTCTGTCACATGGGTCTAATGTGTGAGATTATGACAAGTGGTATCCATCTGATTGGTGGGACCAGAAACAAAATATAATGGCCTAGGCCCAAACAAATGTTAAAAGGCCACGACCAAGAAATAAATAAAAGATTGAATTGTTGGGCTTGGCCCATGAAGTCTGACCAAAAATTGATAGGAAAAAAATATATAGAAAGGCTGAATTAATGGGCTAGGCCCATGTAGAAAACCGAATTGGACCGGGCTGAATCTTGTGCCACATCAGCTTGCCACGCTGGATGCCTACGTGGCCTGGGGAGGTTGCTAGTGACCAAAACAGAACAATAGGTTTATTTTGGTCGTAAACGTCTTCGACCATTCCAGAAGAAAGGTCGCTATAGTCAGTTTATGACCGCCAGCTTTTGACCTTCTGTTTTTGGTCACAAAAAGGTCGCAAATGAAAAACCATGACCTTTCAGTGACCAATAGTGGTGGTCACAAGTTGACATATTTCTTGTAGTGATTGCATTATGGGCTGTTATTTCACATTATGTCACAATACTTATGGCTATTCTCTCTTATTTTACAAGGTTTACATAAGGAGGGAGAATGCCGGCAGCTGGAATTCTGGGCTGGGAAAGGAGCAAATATTAGAGACCTATTCTGCACAACTCCAAAAGTCCTGAAACTCCACGGAACACCTTACAATAAATAATAAAAAATCCTCACCAAAGATGAAGACCAGGGGCCCACACCCTGCTCACGAGGGTGGCCCCCCCTAGGGCGCACCCCCTACCTCGTGGGCCCCCTGGTGGCTCTCTGATGACTATCTTCTGCTATATGAAGTCTTTCGTCGAGAAGAAAATAACAGGGAACCTTTCGGGATGAAACTCCGCCGCCACGAGGCGGAACCTTGGTGGATCCAATCTAGAGCTCCGGCAGAGCTGTTCTGCCGGGGAAACTTCCCTCCCGGAGGGGGAAATCGTCGCCATCGTCACCACCAACGCTCCTCTCATCGGGAGAGGGCAATCTCCATCAAAATCTTCACCAGCACCATCTCATCTCCAAACCTTAGTTCATCTCTTGTATCCAATTCTTGTCTCCAAGTCCGGGATTAGTGCTAGTAGATTGCTAGTAGTGTTGATTACTCCTTGTAGTTGATGCTAGTTGGTTTATTTGGTGGAAGATCATATGTTCAGATCCTACATGCATATTAATACCCCTCTGATTATGAACGTGTTTATGCTTTGTGAGTAGTTACGTTTGTTCCTGCGGACAAGGGAGAAGTCTGGCTATTAGTAGTCATGTGAATTTGGTATTCGTTCGATATTTTGATGAGATGTATGTTGTCTAGCCTCTAGTGGTGTTATGTGAACGTCGACTACATAACACTTCACCATTATTTGGGCCTAGAGGCAGGCATTGGGAAGTAATAAGGAGATGATGGGTTGCTAGAGTGACATAAGCTTAAACCCTAGTTTATGTGTTGCTTCGTAAGGGGCTGATTTGGACCCATATGTTTCATGCTATGGTTCAGTTTACCTTAATACTTTTGTTATAGTTGTGGATGCTTGCAATAGAGGTTAATCATAAGTTGGATGTTTGTTCAAGTAAGAACAGCACCCAAGCACCGGTCCACCCACATATCAAATTATCAAAGTACCGAATGCGAATCATATGAACGTGATGAAAACTAGCTTGACGATATTCCTCCTCGGGAGCGCTTTTCCTTATATAAGAGTTTGTCTAGGCTTGTCCTTTGCTACAAAAAGGATTGGGCCACCTTGCTGCACTTTATTTACTTTTGTTACTTGTTGCTTGTTACAAATTATCTTATCACAAAACTATCTGTTACCACTTATTTCAGTACTTGCAGAGAATACCTTGCTGAAAACCTCTTATCATTTCCTTCTGCTCCTCGTTGGGTTCGACACTCTTACTTATCGAAAGGACTACGATAGATCCCCTATACTTGTGGGTCATCAAGACTCTTTTCTGGTGCCGTTGCCGGGGAGTGAAGCGCCTTTGGTAGGTGGAATTTGGTAAGGAAAAATTTATATAGTGTGCTGAAATTTACTGTCACTTGTTACTATGGAAAGTAATCCTCTGAGGGGCTTGTTCGGGGTATCTTCACCCCGACCAGTAGAGCAAAGAGTTGCGCCTCAACCTACTGAACCTACTGAAAATGAAAATGAAAATACTTGCTTTGAAGTTCCTTCGGGTATAATAGAAAAACTGCTAGCTAATCCTTTTTTAGGAGATGGAACAAAACATCCCGATGAACATCTAATATATGTGGATGAAGTTTGTGGATTATTTAAGCTTGCAGGTGTATCCGGAGATGTTGTAAAGAAGAAAGTCTTCCCCTTATCTTTGAGGGGAGATGCATGGACATGGTATAGGCTATGTGATGATATGAGGTCTTGGAATTACAAACGATTGAAATTGGAATTTCATCAGAAGTTTTATCCTATGCATCTTGTTCATCGTGATCGCAATTATATATATAATTTTTGGCCTCGCGAAGGAGAAAGCATCGCTCAATCATGGGCGAGGCTTAAGTCAATGTTATATTCATGCCCCAATCGTGAGCTCTCAAGAGAAATGATTATTCAAAAATTGTATGCTCAACTTTCTGGTAACAATCGCACCATGCTTGATATTTCTTGTGCTGGCTCTTTTATGATGAAGGCTATTGAATTCAAATGGGATTTATTGGAAAGAATTAAACGCAACTCTGAAGATTGGGACCTCGACAATGGTAAGGAGTCAGGTATGACACCTAAGTTTGATTGTGTTAAATCTTTTATGGATACCAATATTTTCCGTATGTTTAGCACTAAATATGGACTTGATTATGAGATAGTAGCCTCTTTCTGTGAATCTTTTGCTACTTATGTTGATCTTCCTAAGGAGAAGTGGTTTAAATATCATCCTCCCATAGAAGTGAAAGTAGCTGCACCAATTAAAGTTGAAGAAAAGACTGTCACTTATAATGATCCTATTGTTCCTACTTGTTATGTTGAGAAACCACCTTTCCCAGATAGGATAAAGGATCATGCTAAAGCTTCAACTGTGGTTCATAAAAGCAATATTAAAACATATACACCTCCTAAGCAAGTTAAAGTAGAACCTAATATTGCTATTGTTAAAGATCTCTTGTCTGATAATATTGATGGGCATGTTATTCAGTTCTGCGGTGAAACTGCTAGAATTGCTAAACCTTGTGCTAAAGATAAAAATAGACCCGTGGTAGGCGTGCCTGTTATTTCTGTTAAAATAGGAGAACATTGTTATCACGGCTTATGTGATATGGGTGCTAGTGCTACTGTTATACCTTATGACCTATACAAAGAAATTATGCATGACATTGCACCTATTGAGTTAGAAGATATTGATGTCACAATTAAACTTGCTAATAGCTAGAGATACTATTTCAGTAGTGGGAATTGTTAGAGATGTTGAATTCATGTGTGGGAAAACTAAATATCCTGCTGATTTTCTTGTTCTTAGTTCCCCACAAGATAGCTTTTGTCCCATTATATTTGGTAGACCCTTCTTGAACACTGTTAATGCTAAGATAGACTGCGAAAAGAATGTTGTCACTATTGGCTTGGATGACATGACTCATGAATTTAATTTCTCTAAATTTAGTAAACAACACAGTGAAGAAGAATTGCCTAGTAAGGATGAAATTATTGGTCTTGCTTCTATTGCCGTACCTCCTAGTGATCCTTTAGAACAATATTTGCTAGACCATGAGAATGATATGTTTATGAATGAAAGAAGGGAAATAGATGAAGTATTCTTTAAACAGGAACCTATTCTGAAACACAATTTGCCTATTGAAATCCTACGGGATCCCCCTCCACCTAAGGGTGATCCTGTGTTTGAGCTTAAACCATTGCCTGATGATCTTAAATATGCTTATCTTGATGAAAAAAAGATATATCCTATTATTATTAGTTCTAACCTTTCAGAGCATGAAGAAGAAAGATTATTGAAAACTCTGAAGAAGCACCGTGCTGCTATTGTATATACTCTTGATGATCGTAAGGGTATTAGTCCCACTCTATGTCAACATAAAATAAATTTGGAAGCAGATGCCAAACCAGTTCGTGATCCTCAACGACGTCCGAATCCTAAAATGAAAGAAGTGGTAAGAAAAGAAATAATAAAGCTTCTGGAGGCAGGTATAATTTATCCCGTTGCTGATAGTCAGTGGGTAAGTCCTGTTCATTGTGTCCCTAAGAAGGGAGGTATTACTGTGGTTCCTAATGATAAAGATGAATTGATTCCACAAAGAATTATTACAGGTTATAGGATGGTAATTGATTTCCGCAAATTTAATAAGGCTACTAAGAAAGATCATTACCCCTTACCTTTTATCGATGAAATGCTAGAAATATTATGCAAACATACACATTATTGCTTTCTAGATGGTTATTCTGGTTTCTCTCAAATACATGTGTCGGCTAAAGATCAATCAAAGATTACTTTTACATGCCCTTTTGGTACTTTTTCTTATAGACGTATGCCTTTTGGTTTATGTAATGCACCTACTACCTTTCAAAGATGCATGATGGCTATATTCTCTGACTTTTTTGAAAAGATTTGTGAGGTTTTCATGGACGAATTTTCCGTCTATGGATCTTCTCTTGATGATAGCTTGAGCAATCTTGATCGAGTTTTGCAGAGATGTGAAGAAACTAATCTTGCCTTGAATTGGGAAAAGTGCCACTTTATGGTTAATGAAGGTATTGTCTTGGGGCATAAAATTTCTGAAAGAGGTATTGAAGTTGATAAAGCCAAGGTTGATGCTATTGAAAAGATGCCATGTCCCAAGGACATCAAAGGTATAAGAATTTCCTTGGTCACGCCGGATTTTATAGGAGGTTCATTAAGGACTTCTCAAAAATTTCTTGGCCTTTGACTAATTTATTACAAAAAGATATACCATTTGTCTTTGATGATGATTGTGTACAAGCATTTGAAATACTTAAGAAAGCATTAGTCTCTGCACCTGTTGTTCAGCCACCTGATTGGAATTTACCCTTTCAAAATTATGTGTGATGCTAGCGATTATGCTGTAGGTGCTGTTCTAGGGCAAAGAGTTGATAAGAAATTAAATGTTAACCATTATGCTAGTAAGACTCTAGACAATGGTCAAAGAAATTATGCTACTACTGAAAAAGAACTTTTAGCAGTTGTATTTGCTTGTGATAAGTTCAGATCTTATATTGTTGATTCTAAAGTAACTATCCACACTGATCATGCTGCTATTAAATATCTTATGGAAAAGAAAGATGCTAAGCCTAGACTTATTAGATGGGTTCTCTTGCTACAAGAATTTGATTTGCATATTGTTGATAGAAAAGGAGCTGAGAACCCCGTTGCAGACAACTTATCTAGGTTAGAGAATGTTCTTGATGACCCACTACCTATTGATGATAGCTTTCCTGATGAACAATTAAATTTCATAAGTACTTCTCGTAGTACTCCTTGGTATGCTGATTATGCTAATTACATTGTTGCTAAATTCATACCACCTAGCTTCACATACCAACAAAAGAAAAAGTTCTTCTATGATTTGAGACATTACTTTGGGGATGACCCACATCTTTAGAAATAAGGAGTAGATGGTGTTATTAGACGTTCCGTACCTGAGCATGAACAGGAACAGATCCTACGCAAGTGCCACTCCGGAACTTATGGAGGATACCACGCGGGAGATAGAACTGCACATAAGGTATTGCAATTCGGTTTTTATTGGCCTACTCTCTTCAAGGATGCCCGTAAGTTTGTCCTTTCTTGTGATGAATGTCAAAGAATTGGTAACATTAGTAGACGTCAAGAAATGACTATGAATTATTCACTTGTTATTGAACCATTTGATGTTTGGGGCTTTGATTATATGGGACCCTTTCCCGCCTCTAATGGATATACACATATTTTAGTTGCTGTTGATTACGTTACTATGTGGGTAGAAGCTATTCCAACGAGTAGTGCTGATCATAACACTTCTATTAAAATACTTAAAGAAGTTATTTTTCCGAGTTTGGAGTCCCTAGATATTTAATGACTGATGGTGGTTCACATTTTATTCATGGTGCTTTCCGTAAAATGCTTGCTAAATATGACGTCAATCATAGAATTGCATCTCCGTATCACCCACGTCTAGTGGTCAAGTAGAATTGAGTAATAGAGAACTCAAATTAATTTTGCAAAAGACTGTCGATAGGTCTAGAAAGAATTGGTCCAAGAAACTTGATGATGCATTATGGGCCTATAGAACTGCATATAAAAATCCTATGGGTATGTCTTCGTATAAAATGGTATATTGAAAAGCATGCCACTTACCTCTCGAACTAGAACATAAGGCATATTGGGCTATTAAAGAGCTCAATTATTATTTCAAACTTGCCAGTGAGAAGAGGTTATTTGATATCAGCTCACTTGATGAATGGAGAACCCAAGCTTATGAAAATGCCAAGTTGTTTAAAGAAAAAGTTAAAAGATGGCATGACAAAAGGATACAAAAGCGTGAGTTTAATGTAGGTGATTATGTATTGCAATACAACTCTCGTTTAAGATTTTTTGCAGGGAAACTTCTCTCTAAATGGGAAGGCCCCTATGTTATCGAGGAGGTCTATCGTTCCGGTGCCATAAAAATCAACAACTTTGAAGGTGGTAAACGGTCAAAGAATTAAACGTTATATCTGAGGTAATCCCATAAACGTTTAAACCAATATTATTGAAACCGTAACCCCGAAGGAATACATAAGGGACACTTTCCAGAATGTTTCAGACTCCGAAAAGGAATAGGTATGTGGTACGGTAAGTAAACCGACTCCAAAACAATTTTTAAGGCAATATTTCTCCGTTTTGGAATATTTAGAAAAGTAGAAAATTAAGTAGCAGTCCAGGAAGGACACGAGGGCCCCACGAGGGTGGAGGGCGCGCCCTACCCCCCTGGGCGCGCCCCCTACCTCGTGAGCACCTCGTGTGCCTTCCGGACTCCGTGTTCTTGCACGATACGTATTTTGGTCGGTAAAAATTCACTATATATTCTCCCGAAGGTTTTGACTCCCGTATCATGCAATTATCCTCTGTGTTTGTTTTGAGCTATTGCTGCTGCAGATTAGAGCAAGATGTCTTCTCAAGAGTCAGTCGGGGAGAGCCGGGTATCTAATCCGGCACCGGAACCAAGGGCAAACAGCGACCCTGACCACTTTGGGCCAGCAACGGAGGAAGAGATGGAGGCTGACTTAATGAGGGTAGATGCCAGGGAGGATCAAGAAGTCACCTCTCACTTCCGAGCTGGGTTCACAATGGGGGAACTATAGAGCTCAGCTATTCCAAACTTGGTTATCCCTTCCAATGTTAGATTTCTTTCTTATGAAAATATGAAGAGGAGTGTCACTTGTTCTCCCGCAGCTATGAAACACCCTTGGGTGCAAGGAGCCCGTTACAGGAAAGCTTCGTAAGGAAACAATGGACCTGAAGCAGCAAGTCAACAAGCTCGAGGAGGAAAATCGTATCATGAGAGGAATCATCGCCAAGAATATTACGCCAACAACAAAGAAGGAAATATAATCACATGGGTATGGGCACTCCCCTTGGCAACCGCCAAGCTTGGGGGAGGTTCCCGGTATCGTATCACAATCACAACTCCTATCTTTACCGTTTTCCTTAGTTCGATCCTATTAGTAGTATTTTGATCTAGTAGAATAAAAGTTTATGGCATGATCTAGTTTTAAGTTTTGCTTTATGATCTCTCTATGTAATTGAGTCCATGAGCTATATAATAAAGATTAGTGTTGAGTCAAGGGCCTGATTTTCCTGCTATGATCTTGGATGAATAGAAGAAAAGAGAAAAAGAATAAAAAGAAACAAAAGTTCATATTGATCTTATTGAGAGTAATGACTTCACATAGAAAGAGTGTGATGATTAAAAGTTGTTGGGAGTTGGCAGACATAGCTTTGGTCATCATTGCAATTAATAGGAAGTAATAAGGAAAGAGAGGTTTCACATATAAATATACAATTATTGACATCTTTTATGATTGGGAGCACTCATTAAAATATGACATGCTAAAGAGTTGATGTTGGACAAGGAAGACAATGTAATGGGTTCTGTTTTCTTATATCTGAGATAAAGTATGTTGTCATGGATCATCCAACATGTTGAGCTTGCCTTTCCCCCTCATGCTAGCCAAATTCTCAGCACCGAGTAGAGATACTACTTGTGCTTCCAAATACCCTTAAACCGGTTTTGCCATGAGAGTCCACCATATCTACCTATGGATTGAGTAAGATCCTTCAAGTAAGATCCTTCAAGTAATTTCTCTAAATATGTATGACTAGTGTGGGAGAAATAAGCTTTATACGGTCTTGTGATGTGGAAGTAATAAAAGCGACTGATACGTCTCCAACGTATCTATAATTTTTGATTGCTCCATGCTATATTATCAACTGTTTTGGACTATATTGGACTTTATTTTCCACTTTTATATTATTTTTGGGACTAACCTATTAACCGGAGGCCCAGCCCAGAATTGTTTTTTTGCCTATTTCAGTGTTTCGAAGAAACAGAATATCAAACGGAGTCCAAACAGTAAAATCCTTTTTGGAACGTGATTTTCTTCTCGGATAAGACCCAAGAGACTTGGACCCTACTCCAAGAAGTACAGGAGGCGGTCACGAGGGTAGGGGGCGCGCCACCCCCTACAGGGCGCGCCCCCTGTCTCGTGGGCCCCTCGGTGCTCCACCGACGTACTCCTTCCTCCTATATATACCCACGTACCCCCAAACAATCAAAACAGGAGCCAAAAACCTAATTCCACCGCCGCAACTTTCTGTATCCACGAGATCCCATCTTGGGGCCTGTTCCGGAGCTCCGCCAGAGAGGGCCGTCATCACGGAGGGCTTCTACATCATCATAGCCCCTCCGATGAAGTGTGAGTAGTTTACCTCGGACCTTCGGGTCCATAGTTAGTAGCTAGATAGCTTCTTCTCTCTTTTTGGATCTCAATACAAAGTTCTCCCCCTCTCTCATGGAGATCTATTCAATGTAATCTTCTTTTTGCGGTGTGTTTGTTGAGACCGATGAATTGTGGGTTTATGATCAAGTCTATCTATGAACAATATTTGAATCTTCTCCAAATTCTTTTATGTATGATTGGTTATCTTTGCAAGTCTCTTCGAATTATCTGTTTGGTTTGGCCAACTAGATTGGTAGTTCTTGCCATGGGAGAAGTGCTTAGCTTTGGGTTCGATCTTGCGGTGTTCTTTCCCAGTGACAGAAGGGGCAGCAAGACACGTATTGTATCGTTGCCATCGAGGATAACAAGATGGGGTTTATTTCATATTGCATGAATTTATCTCTCTACATCATGTCATCTTGATTAAAGCGTTACTCTGTTTTTAACTTAATACTCTAGATGCATGGTGGGTAGCGGTCGATGAGTGGAGTAATAGTAGTAGATGCAGAATCGTTTCGATCTACTTGTCACGGACATGATGCCTATATACATGATGATGCATAGATATTCTCATAACTATGCTCAATTCTGTCAATTGCTCAACAGTAATTTGTTCACCCACCGTAGAATACTTATGCTCTTGAGAGAAGCCACTAGTGAAACCTATGGCCCCCGGGTCTATTCTCATCATATCAATCTCCATCACTTTAATCTTGTTTTGTTTTTACTTTGCCTTTTACTTTTCACTTTGCATCTTTATATCAAAAATACCAAAAATATTATCTATCGGAACTCACTTCCGTAAGTGACCGTGAAGGGATTGACAACCCCTAATCGCGTTGGTTGCGTTGAGCTCTTTGTGTTGTGTAGGTACGAGGGACTTGCGCGTGGCCTCCTACTGGATTGATACCTTGGTTCTCAAAAACTGAGGGAAATACTTACGCTACTCTGCTGCATCATCCCTTCCTCTTCGGGGAAAACCAATGCAAGCTCAAGACGTAGCAAGAAGGATTTCTGGCGCTGTTGACGGGGAGGTTCGCGCAAGTCAAGATTTGACTCCCGACAACGAGCCATTTCTGGCGCCGTTGCCGGGGAGTCTACGCAAAAAGTCAACATACCAAGTACCCATCACAATCCCTATCTCCCACATTACATTATTTGCCATTTGCCTCTCGTTTTCCTCTCCCCCACTTCACCCTTGCCATTTTATTCACCCTCTCTCTCTCTATCCTCCCTCTCTTCTCCATTTGCCTCTTTCTTGCCCGCCTGCCTTTTGTTTGCTCGTATGGTTGGAATAGTCATTTATTTATTACTAAACAGAGAACCTAAAGATCTATGGATCCTCATCCGCTTGCTAATCTTTTTAAGAGATCCAGTTATGTTGAACCAATTGCTAGTGAGTTTTGTGCACTAGATTATCTTTATGAGGTTTTGCTTGAAATTTGTGAATCTGAAAAGTGTGATGAAGTACTTTATGAAGTGATTCACGATAGATCTTTGAATAAAAAGCATGATTGCAATGATGATAGTATTAATGTAAATTGTGCTAATAATATGCAAAACCCTAAGCTTGGGGATGCTAGTTTTGCTATGTCCTCTACTTGTTGCAATGATCATGATTGGCGTGATTCTTCTTATGATCTTGAAAATTTATTTAAGCCCCATGATGAATATGAGATTGATTATAATGTTTGCAATAATATTGAAAGTGGGTTTGTAAGAATGTCAACTTTAGATCCCACATATTTGGAGATTTTTCAAACTTATGAAGTTTTTCATAAAAGTGCGTTTGGAAAGGTCATGACCTTAGTTAATGTTAATCCCACTATTTCGGAAAAGTGCCAACTTTGCATGCATGTGGATCATGTTGAGAATATTTTATGTGATAGCTATATTGTTGAATTTTCTTATGATCCTATATGTAATTAGTATGAGAGAGGAAAATATGGTTGTAGAAATTTTCATGTTACTAAATTACATCTCGTTATGTTGAGATTGCTATTGTTTCTTTCCATTTCCTTGCATATGCTAGTTTTTGCTTATCTTCATAATTTTTTTGCCTATAAGATGCCTATGCATAGGAAGTATGTTAGACCTAGATGTGTTTGTCACGTGTTTTGTGATGCTCTCTTTGTGCTTCAATTCTTGTCTTTCATGTGAGCATCATTAAAATTATCAAATGCCTAGCTTTAAGGATTTAAAGAAAAGCGCTTGTTGGGAGACAATCCAATATTTGTCCTTGCTGTTATTCAATAAATAAATTATTTAGCCTCTGTTTTGGTTGTGTTTTTCGTGTTTAATTAGTGTTTGTGCCAAGTAGAACCGTTGGGAAGACTTGGGGAAAGTCTTGTTGAACTTGCTGTAAAAAACAGAAACTTTAGCGCTCAAGAGAACTGCTGTCATTTTTATTTGGAGAGTGCTATTTAGTTAATTATTTTTGCAGATGATTAACAGATAAATTCCTCACGTCCAGAAATTTATTTTAGAATTTTTGGGGTTCCAGATATTGCGCTAGGTACAGATTACTACAGACTGTTCTGTTTTTGACAGATTCTGTTTTTCGTGTGTTGTTTGCTTATTTTGATGAATCTATGGTTAGTAAAATAGTTTATAATCCATAGAGAAGTTGGAATACAGTAGGTTTAACACCAATATAAATAAATAATGAGTTCATTACAGTACCTTGAAGTGGTCTTTTGTTTTCTTTCTCTAACGGAGCTCACGCGATTTCTATTTGAGTTTTGTGTTGTGATGTTTTCAAGTTTTGGGTGAATTCTTTTGATGGATTATGGAACAAGGAGTGGCAAGAGCCTAAGCATGGGGATGCCCATGGCACCCCCATGATAATCCAAGGACACCAAAAATTCGAAGCTTGGGGATGCCCCAGAAGGCATCCCCTCTTTCGTCCACTTCCATCGGTAATTTACTTGGAGCTATATTTTTATTCACCAACATGATATGTGTTTTGCTTGGAGCGTCTTGTATTATTTGTGTCTTTGTGTTTTAGTATGCCACAATCATTGTCGGTGTCAAAATCAGGGGATCTCGGGTAGGGGGTCCCGAACTGTGCGTCTAGGCCGGATGGTAACAGGAGGCAAGGGACACGAATTTTTACCCAGGTTCGGGCCCTCTCGATGGAGGTAAAACCCTACGTCCTGCTTGATTAATATTGATGATATGGGTAGTACAAGAGTAGATCTACCACGAGATCAGAGAGGCTAAACCCTATAAGCTAGCCTATGGTATGATTGTTGATGTGTATGTTGTCCTACGGACTAAAACCCCCCGGTTTATATAGACACTGCAGAGGGTTAGGGTTACATAGAGTCGGTTACAATGGTAGGAGATCTGAACATCCGTATCGCCAAGCTTGCCTTCCACGCCAAGGAAAGTCCCTTCCGGACACGGGACGGAGTCTTCAATCTTGTATCTTCATAGTCCAGGAGTCCGGCTGAAGGTATAGTTCGGCTATCCGAACACCCCCTAATCCAGGACTCCCTCAGTAGCCCCTGAACCAGGCTTCAATGACGATGAGTCCGGCGCGCAGATTGTCTTCGGTATTGCAAGGTGGGTTCCTCCTCCAAGTACTTTATAGAAGGTTTTAAACACAAAGATAGTATCCGGCTCTGCAAAATAAGTTTTCCACATATTGCCATAGAGAGAATAATATTTACACAAATCTAATCTGCTGACGTATCCGTAGTGTGACACACCACGGCCAAGCCTTTATCCGAGTCGTTTCATTATCCCACCTCAGCGCATCATGCAAGGCGGTTTCCTTGGCACGTCTTGTCAAAGCAGAGATCGTGTCCCCTTATTCTGGGATTCTCATCAATACGGGCGTGGGTAACCCAACCGCGCCTTTGATTACGGCGCTTGGAGATAAGCGAGTTTTACCAGGATGGTGGGGACATGTAGTTGCGTCCACCCATATAAGGGGATAAGGACCCACCTTTTCACCCACGCCTTCTTCCTCCTTTGCCTATCCATTCTTGCACACTCGAGCTCCAGCGCCCAAGTCCACACTACCACCTCAACCTTCTCCAGTCATGTCCGGAGCGGGAGGCAAGTGGATGGTCTCCTCCGTCACGGAGGGACACATCAAAAAGCTGAGGAAGGCCGGATATCTGGCTAGCGGCATCGTGCACTGGCTTCCCGAAAAGGGGCAGCTCATCCCCACTCCTAGGCCCCATGAGAGGGTGGTATTCCTCCCCCATTTCCTCCGCTGACTGGGCTTCCCTCTGCATCCATTTGTCCGGGGGCTCATGTTCTACTACGGCCTGGATTTCCACGATCTGGCCCCGAACTTCGTCCTCAACATCTCGGCGTTTATCGTCGTGTGCGAGGCGTTCCTCCGCATCCACCCCCATTTCGGCCTATGGCTTAAGACTTTCAACATCAAGCCAAAGGTGGTGCGCGGCAGCCAGGCGGAGTGCGGCAGTGCCATGGTTGGCAAGATGGCCAATGTCCTGTGGCTCGAGGGCTCCTTTGTGGAGACCCTGAAGGGGTGGCAATCATGGTGGTTTTACGTCACCGAACCGCGCGACGCCGAATGGGTCGCACCCCCTGAGTTTCGATCCGGCCCCCCTACGCGGCTCACCTCCTGGAAGGAGACAGGCCTGTCTTGGGGTAAAAAAGAAGAGCTGACTGGACTCCAAACATGCATCCAAACCCTGGTGGACATGAAGCTCAAGCTTGTCAACGTAGTCCAGGTTATGCTCATCCGCCTGATCCTCCCGTGTCAACGACGGGCCTTCAACCTGTGGGAGTTCGACCCGGCGCAGCATCGAACTCTAAACAGGCTCTTCGACACGACGTACGAAGATGCCTGGAGGATGCTTTTCAAAGGCGCTGAGGCTCCCGCATCCGCTACCGAGGATCGCGGATTCAGTACTCAGCATCACGCTCATGCGGTAAGCTATTTTTGTCCTTTTACAGGGTATCAATTTTTCATAGTTTGACTCTATGCGGGATCCAAGCTCCCTTATCTTTGATAGGATTGGGAGGTGACGTCCGGACAGATCAACTGTCCGGCTCCTTTGCCCGAAGGCCCAGCGGACGCTCGCTTGGCGAAGCTGCTGGTTCCGGCGCCCTATGTGGTGCCGGAGAAGAAGGCCACAAAAAGGGCCACGGGGACTCGAAAGAGTGCCCGGCGCCAGGAGGTGTCGGATTCATCATCCAACGGTCCCGAAGCGCCTTCCTCTCGTGAAGACGAGGAGGAAGAAGAAGAGACCTCTCCCCCTCCAGCGGGAGGAGAGAAGAAAAGGAAGGCCGCCCTCTCTGAGGAGGCCGCGGGGTCCAAGAAGGGGAAAACCCTTCCTCCGGACTACTCCAACAACGCCGACGATGGCGGAGAGGAGTGGCAGCCCAGGGCCAAGCCCCTGGCAAAATCGTAAGTATCCGGATACCGGAGTAATTCATAGTATTCGTTCATTGCACAACTTTCCCTTATGTCGAATATGCTTATGCAGCCCACCCAAAGACCGGCTCGACGCGTCGTCGAGCGGCTCCCTGGACTCGTCGAATGCGAACTCGCTTCCGACGAATTCCTCCCCCGCCCTATGGATGACACCGAGGTGTTGTCCCAATAGGTTCCAAGCAGGGAGGAGGTGGTCCCGGAGGCGCCGCAAGGCGACCTCCCGGACTCCAGGAGTAAAGGGGATGAAACCCCCCAGGGCTCCAAGTCCGGCTCTAGGCCGGACACCGCTCCTGAACCTTCAAGGGTTCCGGAGTCCGGCGGGGGACCTCCTTCCAAGAGGAGCAAGTCCACCGTGCCAGCCACCCCCGTCCACCCGGAGGCGCCGGACAGTATGTTGGAGGCGCTCCAAGGCGCCTCCATCGACGAGGAGCACCGCGGTATTATGAGTGCGGTGGTCCAGAAGGTTCAGTCCGCCAAGAGCGGACTGACTGAAGCTTGTACTAGCCTTTTGACAGGCTTTGAGGTAAGTAAACAATGTGTAAATCATATTACCGCATAGACAGTAGCCCCTGATGCTCGGTTGGGCGTTCGGGAAGAAAAGCCGAATAGAGGATCAAAAAATTCGCAGGAGTCTAACAAAAGGAGTCAATATGCGTGTGCAGGCTTCTCTGCTGGCGTCCGCCGTACTCACTGCGGAAGTGGACACACTGAAGCAGAGCCTCGAGAAGTCCGAGCAAGAGCTCGGGCGTGCCAAGAAGCAGCTCGAGGAGAAGGAAGGTAAGAAATACCTTGGTTGAATATGTATATATATAAAAAAGGTGCAATTGCAAGAAATGACAGGATTAACATGGCTATTATAGGGGCCACCTCTGAGGTGGCGACCCTTAAGAAAGCGCTGCTCGAGGCCGAGAAGAGTGCGGCCGCGGAGCGCACCGAGCGGGAGAGGTATGAGGCCGAGGTTGGCAAGGTGCGGCAAGAGCTCCAGGTTCTCATGAAGAAACATGAGAGTTTGGAGCTTGGCTCGAAGATGCGAGCATCCGAGCTCGCGGCGGCTATTGAAAATGCCAAGTCTGCCAAGGCCGAATCCCAAAAGACCCTCCAGGAGTTGGATGAGGTGAAGAAAATAGCGGCGGGTAAGGCATTCTTTATGCAAAGTAAACACATAAGCATGAGTTACTTGATACTTACCCGATTCCGGAGTTCTCCAGGGGCATTTGCAGATCTTCCCCGGAGTGTATCCGATGCCGCCGCATTCTATCGAGCCGAGGAGGGCAGCTCGACGGAGAAGGTGTTCTGGTCTCAGTATGCTGAGGCCGGACACCCCGTGCCCCTGAGCGACCAGCTGAAGCAACAGGTCGAGCTCCACAAGGCGGCCGAACAGGCCATGAGGGGCCTCCTAGTTCGGCTGTGGCATGGAGAGGCTCTGTGTGGGAGCTATTTTGGGCTGGTGTGGTGGCTGGTGGAGGCCTGTCCAAGGCTTGAAGTCATCAAGCGCTCCGTTTGTATTGAAGGTGCCCGTAGGGCCTTTGCCCGCGCTAAGGTGCACTGGGGCAGGCTGGATGCGGAGAAGCTTGTGAAGGACGGGCCACCAGCGGGGAAAGAGCATCACTAGCCCGAAAATTACTATAAGGATGTTCTGAAGGGTGCCCGCCTTGTGGCGGATGAATGTACTAGGGATGTAATTTTTGATTAAAACTCGCTCGTTTTTGTCCTGTGCGCTGAAAACTTGTTCATATGCGCTGAGCAATGCTGCTTGAATTTAAAATATTACCTTCTGTGCGGCTGTTTATCAATACTGAGAGATGGCGAGTTGTCGGCTTCTGCCCCCTTGCCACTAGTGCTGGGGTATTCGGGGATAAATTTGGGCGCTCTTTTTCCCATGTTTGGGTCCTTCGAGGGAGGCGCTCAGCCCGACGAACGAGGCAATCAGACTATAATGCGTGAACACTCTCACTTAGCCATAGAATTCTATAATTTTAAATTTCGATGAAGCCCCTAGTATTCGGAAGACCGAGTTCGGGGCTCTATCCACGCCTTGGCCGGACAGAGCCAACTCGTTGCCCTAAGCGGCATAAGTCTTTAGGGACTCGAAAAAAACCTCTCAAACAGCGACCAGCTCTCGCTTCGTCATGACAGTCAGTTTTAGCTTTCTCCACTGAGGTGCTCGGCCCAGCTCAACTAGGGCACAATCGCAGTGGTTCTCCTGGTGCTACCTTAGCCGATATAGCGGAACATAAGGCACCAAAACATAGGAGCCGGGCAAACCCAACTATTGACCCAAGACATGATTCGGAGCTGATGCATATAATGCTATAAGTTCGGGGTGCCGCACTTGTGAAAGTGTTCGGACTTCTCACACCATATTGAGGGGTGCTAAAAGCCCCTGGCGTATTTTGGCCATACCAAGTTGTACGGGTGCAACATGTCGTTAAGGAACATTTATTTATAAAAAAATAGTGCAAAAATAGACAAAAGCTATGCATTGTTTATTAAAAATAGCCGCGATCAAAGCAGAACGGTACAAGTAATGCGATAAACGAAAAGTTGGACTATTTAACATGTCTGCTCCAGGGGCAAGCTGCGGAATAGTATGCGAAATAGGTATACTGCTCGTGATAGAGACCACCTGGGATTTCTGTAATGCGGCATGGCTTGTCTGCTTCCCTGGTTCTTTCATCGTTTGTACGGCAATTGAACTGCCGAACAGGCCTTCCGAAGAGTAGAGTCCTGGAAGTAAGAGAAAAGAAAAAAATCGGCAGCCCCTGGTGCGGTTTAAGCCGTGTTTTGGGCGTGCCATGATGGTGCCCCTCCCCCTATGCCCATGGTATTTCTAGAGCATAATTATGTACGTGAAGTACTGGCGTCGCCTTTTTGCTAGGGTTGGGGCCGTATTGCTACGCCTGCTCGGAACGTGCCAGGCGGTCTTGTTGTATGTTACTCCGGGCGCGCTTGACGGTGTTCGGACGTTTAATGGCCGGACTGGAGAACTGCCTGGAGAGGCTGCTTTGTACTTCCGCTGCAAGGGCCCTCGTGTGCTCCTCCGTTCGGAGGGAGCGTTCGGTGTTTCCATTGACCGTAATTACTCCACGAGGGCCTGGCATCTTGAGCTTAAGGTATGCGTAGTGCGGTACCGCATTGAATTTGGCGAATGCGATTCGTCCGAGCAGTGCATGATAGCCACTGCGGAATGGGACTATGTCGAAGACCAATTCCTTGCTTTGGAAATTATCCAGGGATCCGAAGACCACTTCAAATGTGACTGAGCCTGTACAGTTGGCCTCTACACCTGGTATTACGCCTTTAAAGGTCGTTTTGGTGGGCTGAATCCTCGAGGGATCGATGCCCATTTTTCGCACTGTATCCTGGTAAAGCAGGTTCGGGCTGCTGCCGCCGTCCATGAGGACTCTAGTGAGATGAAATCCGTCAATAATTTGGTCTAGAACCAATGCGGCAAATCCGCCATGACGGATGCTAGTGGGATGGTCTCTTCGATCAAAGGTGATCGGGCAGGAGGACCATGGGTTGAACTTTGGGGCGACTGGCTCTACCACGTATACGTCCCTTAACGCGCGCTTCCGCTCCCTTTTTGGGACATGGGTGGCGTATATCATGTTCACCGTCCGCACTTGTGGGGGAAAACCCTACTGTCCATTGTTGTTCAGCGGCCGGGGCTCCTCGTCGTCATCGCTATGCAGCCCCTTGTCTTCATTGTCGGCGCTTAACTTGCCTGCCTGCTTGAACACCCAACAATCCCTGTTGGCGTGATTGGCCGGCTTTTCGGGGGTGCCATGTATTTGGCACAAGCGGTCGAGTATTCGGTCCAAGCTGGACGGGCCCCTAGGATTCCTTTTGAATGGATTTTTCCGCTGACCGGATTTAGAGCCTCTGAATCCGTCATTAACTGCCGTATCCTCAGCATTGTCACCGTTAATGCGGTGCTTCTGCTTGTTGCGACGCGACCTGCCACTAATGTCCCTGGTGTCTGAACTACCAGGGTTCTTGGTCATATTGTTGCTACGAGCAAGCCAGCTGTCTTCTCCCGCGCAAAAGCGGGTCATGACTGTCGTGAGTGCTGCCATAGATTTCGGCTCTTCCTGTCCAAGGTGCCGGGCCAGCCACTCGTCACGGATATTGTGCTTGAAGTCTGCTAGGGCCTCAGCGTCCGGACAGTCGACTATTTGATTTTTCTTTGTTAGGAACCGTGTCCAGAATTGCCTGGCCGATTCCTCTGGCTGCTGAATTACGTGACTTAGGTCATCGGCGTCTGGGGGTCGCACATAAGTGCCCTGGAAATTGTTGAGGAATGCGGCTTCCAGGTCCTCCCAACAACTGATTGATCCTGTTGGCAAGCTGTTGAGCCAATGCCGAGCTGGTCCTTTAAGCTTGACTGGGAGGTATTTGATGGCGTGAAAATCGTCGCCGCGGGCCATGTGGATATGAAGGAGATAATCCTCGATCCATACCGCAGGGTCTGTTGTGCCATCATATGATTCGATGTTTACGGGTTTGAAACCCTCGGGGATTTGATGATCCATTATTTCGTCTGTAAAGCACAGTGGGTGTGCGGCGCCTCTGTACTGGGCGATATCATAACGTAGCTCCAATGAGTTTTGTCTATTGTGTTCAGCCCTGCCGAATTTGTGGCCGGCGTGACGGTTACCGTCTCGAGCCGTGGGGTGCCCACGCGATCCGTAGATCGATCGTGTTTGCCTTGCCTTGTCCTCCAGCATGTCTCGTAAGTCCGGCGCATATTCCCGTGCCTTGGTACGGGGTGCGGCTTGAGTGGAGGGCTGGGAGGCCTCTCTGTAACGGCCACGAGGTGGCCATTCGGCCGCATCAAGTGCTTCCTCCTCTAATTGGGGTAGCAACCTGCACTTTGGGTAACTCTTGGAGGGGCGTTCAAGTTTATGCTCTTCGGCCGCAAGGACTTCGGTCCATCTGTCAACCAGCAAATCTTGATCAGCTCGGAGCTGTTGCTGTTTTTTCTTGAGGCTTCTTGCCGTGGACATAAGCCTGCGTTGGAAACGCTTTTGCTCAACGGGATCCTCTGGCACGACGAATTCGTCGTCGTCGAGGCTTGCCTCGTCTTCGGAGGGAGGCATATAATTATCGTCCTCGACCTCTCTGTCTGCCGCTCTCTCATGAGGGCTGGTTTCTCCATGCTCCTGTGCTAAACCTTGCTGGAGGGGGTTTTCTTCGGCACTCTCCGGAGTAATATTATCTCCCGTGCTGGAATCACCGTTTTTGTGTTGGCGGGATTTTGAGCGGCGCTGCTGACGCCGTCGCTTGGGCTGTTTCTTGGAGGGGTCATCCTCCGCTGTTCCATCGCCCTCTCCTTCTTTTGGGGTGTCCACCATGTATATGTCATATGACGAGGTGGCTTTCCAGGGCCTAGTAGGCGTTGGTTCTTCATCATCTCCTTCATCGGCGTCCATACCGTCAATCTCTTCGGAGTCGAAGTCGAGCATGTTGGTTAAGTCGTCGACAGTGGCTACAAAGTGGGTGGTGGGTGGGTTTTGAATTTCTTCATCGTACGTACCCCAACCTTGCTGACCATAGTCCGGCCAGGGCTCTCCTGATAAAGAGAGAGACTTCAGCGACTTCAGGATATCGCCGAAAGGCGAGTGCTGAAAGACGTCCGCGGCCGTGAACTCCATGATCGGCGCCCAATCAGATTCGATCGGCAGGGGCGCGGAGGGTTCGGAGTCCGGAGAAGAATCCGGCTCCGTGGAGCCATGAGTCTCGCAGAGTACGGGGCTGGTGTTCGGCTCAACCGCCATTGGGATCACAGCCCCCGAGGTGGCGTCCAACCGCCCATCCTCGATCGGCGCGGTTGGCTCCGAACTAAGGGTCGGAGCCGATGCGGGTGCGGCCTCCAGGGCACTGTTCGGCGGCAGAGCTATATCATGCTCGTCGTGACAGTGCGGCGCGCTTGGCGGTGGTTCGAATCCGCCGAAGATCAGGTCCCCGCGGATGTCATCCGTGTAGTTTAAATTTCCGAATCTGACCTGACGGCCAGGGGCGTAGCTTTCAATCTGCTCTAGATGGCCAAGTGAATTGGCCCGCAGTGCGAAGCCGCCAAAGACGAAGATCTGTCCGGGGAGGAAGGTCTCACCCTAGACTGCATCGCCATTGATGATCGTAGGAGCCATCGGGCCTGACGGCGACGACACAGAGGAACTCTCAATGAAAGTACCAATGTCGGTGTCAAAACCGGCGGATCTCGGGTGGGGGGTCCCGAACTGTGCGTCTAGGACGGATGGTAACAGGAGGCAAGGGACACGAAGTTTTACCCAGGTTCGGGCCCTCTCGATGGAGGTAAAACCCTACGTCCTGCTTGTTTAATATTGATGATATGGGTAGTACAAGAGTAGATCTACCACGAGATCAGAGAGGCTAAACCCTAGAAGCTAGCCTATGGTATGATTGTTGATGTGTATGTTGTCCTACGGACTAAAACCCCCCCGTTTATATAGACACCGGAGAGGATTAGGGTTACATAGAGTCGGTTACAATGGTAGGAGATCTGAACATCCGTATTGCCAAGCTTGCCTTCCACGCCAAGGAAAGTCCCTTCCGGACACGGGACGGAGTCTTCAATCTTGTATCTTCATTGTCCAGTAGTCCGGCTGAAGGTATAGTTCGGCTATCCGAACACCCCCTAATCCAGGACTCCCTCAATCATCCTTGTTGTACACACCTTTTGAGAGAGCCATACATGAATTATAATTTGATAGAATACTCTATGTGCTTCACTTATATCTTTTTGAGCTTAGTAGTTTTGCTCTATGTGCTTCACTTATATCTTTTTGAGCTAAGTAGTTTTGCTCTATGTGCTTCACTTATATCTTTTGAGCGTTATAATTTTGCTCTGTGTGCTTCACTTAGATCTTTTAGAGCACGGTGGTGGATTTGTTTTAAAGAAACTATTGATCTCTCATGCTTCACTTAAATTATTTTGAGAGTCTCTTAATAGCATGGTAATTTGCTTAATAATAACATGCTTGGTATTCAAGATTTGTGAAACTTTCTTTTGAGTGCATTGAATACTAAGAAAAGATTGAAGCATGATAATTGTTTTGAGGTATGGAGGTGATAATATTAGAGTCATGCTAGTTGAGTAGTTGTGAATTTAAAGAATACTTGTGTTAAAGTTTGTGATTCCCGTAGCATGCACGTATGGTGAACCGTTATGTGATGAAGTTAGAGCATAATTTATTTATTGATTGTCTTCCTTATGAGTGGCTGTCGGGGACGAGCGATGGTCTTTTCCTACCAATCTATCCCCCTAGGAGCATGCGCGTAATACTTTGCTTTGATAACTTCTAGATTTTTGCAATAAGTATATGAGTTCTTTATGACTAATGTTGAGTCCATGGATTATATGCACTTTTCCCCATCCTTCCACCATTGCTAGCCTGTCTAATACCGCGCACCACTCGCCGGTATCATACACCCACCATATACCTTCCTCAAAACAGCCACCATACCTACCTATCATGGCATTTCCATAGCCATTCCGAGATATATTGCCATGCAACTTTCCACCGTTCCGTTTATTATGAAACGCTCCATCATTGTCATATAGCTAGCATGATCATGTAGTTGACATCGTATTTGTGTCAAAGCCACCATTCATAATTCTTTCATACATGTCACTCTTGATTCATTGCATATCCCGGTACACCACCGGAGGCATTCATATAGAGTCATATTTGTTCTAAGTATCGAGTTGTAATTGTTGAGTTGTAAAAAATAAAAGTGTGATGATCATCATTTTCTAGAGCATTGTCCCAAGTGAGGAAAGGATGATGGAGACTATGATTCCCCCATAAGTCGGGATGAGACTCCGGACGAAAAAAAGAGGCCATAAAAAAAGGGAAAAGGCCCAAATAAAAAAATGAGAGAAAAAGAGAGAAGGGACAGTGTTACTATCCTTTTACCACACTTGTGCTTCAAAGTAGCACCATGATCTTCATGATAGAGAGTCTCTCGTTATGTCACTTTCATATACTAGTGGGAATTTTTCATTATAGAACTTGGCTTGTATATTCCAATGACGGGCTTCCTCAAATTGCCCTAGGTCTTCATGAGCAAGCGAGTTGGATGCACACCCACTTAGTTTCTTTTGATGAGATTTCATATACTTATAGCTCTAGTGCATCCGTTGCATGGCAATCCCTACTCACTCACATTGATATCTATTGATGGGCATCTCCATAGCCCGTTGATATGCCTAGTTGATGTGAGACTATCTTCCCCTCTTTTTGTCTTCTCCACAACCACCCTTCTATTCCACATAGTGCTATGTCCATGGCTCACGCTCATGTATTGCGTGAAGATTGAAAAAGTTTTGAAAAAGTTAGAGTATGAAACAATTGCTTGGCTTGTCATCGGGGTTGTGCATGATTTAAATACTTTGTGTGGTGAAGATAGAGCATAGACAGACTATATGATTTTGTAGGGATAACTTTCTTTGGCCATTTTATTTGGAGAAGACATAATTACTTTATTAGTATGCTTGAAGTGTTATTATTCTTTATGTCAATATGAACTTTTGTCTTGAATCTTTCTAATCTAAATATCCATACCACAATTAAGAAATTTTGCATTGAAATTATGCCAAGTAGCACTCCACATCAAAAATTCTCTTTTTATCATTTACCTACTCAAGGACGAGCAGAAATTAAGCTTGGGGATGCCTGATACGTCTCCAACGTATCTATAATGTTTTATTGCTCCATGCTATATTATCTACTGTTTTGGACTATATTGGGAATTATTTTCCACTTTTATATTATTTTTGGGACTAACCTATTAACCGGAGGCCCATCCCAGAATTGTTGTTTTTTCCTATTTCAGTGTTTTGAAGAAACAAAATATCAAACGGAGTCCAAACAGAAAAATCCATTTTGGTACGTGATTTTCTTCTCGGATAAGACCCAGGAGACTTGGACCCTACTCCAAGAAGTACTGGAGGCGGTCACGAGGGTAGGGGCGCCCCCCCCCCCTACAGGGCGCACCCCCCTGCCTCGTGGGCCCCTCGGTGCTCCACCGACGTACTCCTTCCTCCTATATATACCCACGTACCCCCAAACGATCAGAACAGGAGCCAAAAACCTAATTCCACCGCCGCAACTTTCTATATCCAAGAGATCCCATCTTGGGGCCAGTTCCGGAGCTCCATCGGAGAGGGCCGTCATCACAGAGGGCTTCTACATCATCATAGCCCCTCCGATGAAGTGTGAGTAGTTTACCTCAGACCTTCGGGTCCATAGTTAGTAGCTAGATGGCTTCTTCTCTCTTTATGGATCTCAATACAAAGTTCTCCCCCTCTCTCGTGGAGATCTATTCGATGTAATCTTCTTTTTGCGGTATGTTTGTTGAGACCGATGAATTGTGGGTTTATGATCAAGTCTATCTATGAACAATATTTGAATCTTCTCTGAATTATTTTATGTATGATTGGTTATCTTTGCAAGTCTCTTCGAATTATCCATTTGGTTTGGCCAACTAGATTGGTAGTTCTTGCCATGGGAGAAGTGCTTAGCTTTGGGTTCAATCTTGCGGTGTTCTTTCCCAGTGACAGAAGGGGCAGCAAGACACGTATTGTATCGTTGCCATCGAGGATAACAAGATGGGGTTTATTTCGTATTGCATGAATTTATCTCTCTACATCATGTCATCTTGCTTAAAGCGTTACTCTGTTTTTAACTTAATACTCTAGATGCATGCTGGATAGCGGTCGATGAGTGGAGTAATAGTCGTAGATGCAGAATCGTTTCGATCTACTTGTCACGGACGTGATGCCTATATACATGATCATGCCTAGATATTCTCATAACTATGCTCAATTCTTTCAATTGCTCAACAGTAATTTGTTCACCCACCGTAGAATACTTATGCTCTTGAGAGAAGCCACTAGTGAAACCTATGGCCCCCGGCGTGTATTCTCATCATATCAATCTCCATCACTTTAATCTTGTTTTGTTTTTACTTTGCCTTTTACTTTTCACTTTGCATCTTTATATCAAAAATACCAAAAATATTATCTATCGGATCTCACTTCCGTAAGTGACCGTGAAGGGATTGACAACCCCTAATCGCGTTGGTTGCGTTGAGCTCTTTGTGTTGTGTAGGTACGAGGGACTTGTGCGTGGCCTCCTACTAGATTGATACCTTGGTTCTCAAAAACTGAGGGAAATACTTACGCTACTCTGCTGCATCATCCCTTCCTCTTCGGGGAAAATCAACGCAAGCTCAAGACGTAGCAGCGATGGACTGCATAATAAAGGTTCATATCACAAGGGGCAATATAAAGTGACGTTCATTTGCATTAAGATTTTGTACATCCAACCATAAAAGCGCATGGCAACCTCTGATTCCCTATGCGAACGGCCTATCTTTTATTATTATCTTCAACCTTATGCAAGAGTCATGGTGATCTTCACCTTTCCTTTTTACATTTTATCCTTTGGCAAGCATAGTGTGTTGGAAAGATCCTGATAGATATATCTAATTGGATGTAGGGAGGCATGAGTTATTATTGTTGACATTACCCTCGAGGTAAAAGGTTGTGGGGCAAAACTATAAGCCCCTATCTTTTTCTGTGTCCGATTAAAACTCCGTAACCACAAGTATTGCGTGAGTGTTAGAAATTATGAAGGACTAGATGATAGTTGAGTATGTGGACTTGCTTTTTAGCTCCGACATAGACTCTTTCTGATGTTATGATAAATTGCAATTGCTTCAATGACTGAGTTTATAGTTTGTTGGTTCTCAATAAGGTTTTTGATTCATACTTTTGCATTGTGAATAGATCATCACTTGAACATAAGTAATCATATGACAATATCTATATATGTTTCTGTTATGAGGATAATCATGATGCCTTCCTGTCCGTATTTTATTTTTATCGATGCCTCTACCTCTAAACATGGGGACATATTTATTGTTATCGGCTTTCGCTTGAGGACAAGCGAGGTCTAAGCTTGGGGGAGTTGATACGTCCATTTTGCATCATGCTTTTATATCAATATTTATTGCATTATGGGCTGTTATTTCACATTATGTCACAATACTTATGGCTATTCTCTCTTATTTTACAAGGTTTACATAAGGAGGGAGAATGCCGGCAGCTGGAATTCTGGGCTGAATAAGGAGCAAATATTAGAGACTTATTCTGCACAACTCCAAAATTCCTGAAACTCCACGGAACACCTTACAATAAATAATAAAAAATCCTCGCCAAAGATGAAGACTAGGGGGCCCACACCCTGCTCACAAGGGTGGGGGGCGCCCCCCCCCAGGGCGCACCCCCTACCTCATGGGCCCCCTGGTGGCTCTCCAATGACTATCTTCTGCTATATGAAGTCTTTCATCGAGAAAAAAATAAAAGGGAACCTTTTGGGACGAAACTTCGCCGCCACGAGGCGGAACCTTGGCGGATCCAATCTAGAGCTCCGGCAGAGCTATTCTGCCGGGGAAACTTCCCTCCCGGAGGGGGAAATCGTCACCATCATCACCACCAACGCTCCTCTCATCGGGAGAGGGCAATCTCCATCAACATCTTCACCAGCACCATCTCATCTCCAAACCCTAGTTCATCTCTTGTATCCAATTCTTGTCTCCAAGTCCGGGATTAGTGCTGGTAGGTTGCTAGTAGTGTTGATTACTCCTTGTAGTTGATGCTAGTTGGTTTATTTGGTGGAAGATCATATGTTCAGATCCTATATGCATATTAATACCCCTCTGATTATGAACATGTTTATGCTTTGTGAGTAGTTACGTTTGTTCCTGAGGACAAGGGAGAAGTCTTGCTATTAGTAGTCATGTGAATTTGGTATTCGTTCGATATTTTGATGAGATGTATGTTGTCTAGCCTCTAGTGGTGTTATGTGAACGTCGACTACATAACACTTCACCATTATTTGGGCCTAGAGGAAGGCATTGGGAAGTAATAAGTAGATGATGGGTTGCTAGAGTGACAGAAGCTTAAACCCTAGTTTATGCGTTGCTTCGTAAGGGGCTGATTTGGACCCATATGTTTCATGTTATGGTTAGGTTTACCTTAATACTTTTGCTGTAGTTGCGGATGCTTGCAATAGAGGTTAATCATAAGTGGGATGTTTGTTCAAGTAAGAACAGCACCCAAGCACCGGTCCACCCACATATCAAATTATCAAAGTACCGAACATGAATCATATGAACGTGATGAAAACTATCTTGACGATATTCCCATGTGTCCTCGGGAGCGCTTTTCCTTATATAAGAGTTTGTCCAGGCTTGTCCTTTGCTACAAAAAGGATTGCGCCTCCTTGCTGCCCTTTATTTACTTTTGTTACTTGTTGCTCGTTACAAATTACCTTATCACAAAACTATCTGTTACCACTTATTTCAGTACTTGCAGAGAATACCTTGCTGAAAACCGCTTATCATTTCCTTCTGCTCCTCGTTGGGTTCGACACTCTTACTTATCGAAAGGACTATGATAGATGCCCTATACTTGTGGGTCATCAATATGCCACCTACCTCTCTCCAAACAATCCCCATTACTTGGCCCTTTGCGGTCTGGGGGCTTGATATGGTCGGACCCCTTAAAGGGGGAAGCCATAAGAAAAAAATACCTATTTGTCATGGTGGATAAATTCACCAAATGGACCAGCGATAGACTTCATATCCGGGGTTGTACACCGTTACGGCGTCCCCCACGGCATCATCGCCGATAACGGCTCGAACTTTACAACTGACGATGTGAAAACTTGGTGCAGCAACATGGGCATTAAGCTCGATTATGCCTCTGTCTATCACCCGCAAACTAACGGTCAAGTCGAGCGAGCAAATGGTCTTATCATGAGCGGCATTAAACCCAGATTAGTGCGATCCTTGAAGTAATCAGATACGCACTGGGTGGAGGAGCTTGACTCCGTACTATGGGGGCTGCGGACCACACCGAATCGCACTACCGGATACACACCTTTCTTTATGGTGTACGGCGCAGAGGCGGTACTGCCCTGCGACATCATTCATGACTCACCTCGAGTGCGCATGTACGAAGATAAAGAAGCCGAGCTTGATCGACATGACAGTTTGGACGCCCTGGAGGAGGAGGGTGACGTGGCAAAAGCCTGCTCCGCATTCTATCAGCAACAGGCTCGGCGGTATCAAAGTAGAGAAGTACGGGCCAAAACTTATAACATTGGCGAACTCGTTCTACGCCTACCGGAGAAGAAAAAGAACAAGCTCAAGCCCAAATGGGAAGGTCCCTTCATTATTGACAGAGTTCTGACCGGTGGAGCGTACCGTCTGCGGGATGCATCGGACAATCGACTCGAGCCAAACCCATGGAACGCAGCCAGACTCCAAAGGTTCTACGCCTAGTGCTGGGCTCTGTGTTCGTCTCCTTACCTCCGGAATTTTTTTATATATACGTTATCTGTCTTTTCTTTCTTTCATTCTTTCTTCCCTTTTTCTTCACGGCCTTAAAAGGTTAAAATGTGTCTTGACTACACAATCTTGACATGCTAGGCATGCTCATTATACCTGGGGGCTTCTTATACAAAAGCTTAATATAACTATGTTCCGGGCTCTAGGCCCCCTACACATGTGTTACTTTTCCACATGTACCTTTTCTTCGCCATTATATGCATCAATATGACTTAAGTTTTGGCCAAGCTGGGTTGCCTGGCTCTTGTGTTTATGCCCTACGTTCCCGTTAATTCGGCTAGGGCATAAGGGGAGCATCTCTACGATTGTTACTGCCAGGTCAGCCGGATGTGTACCTTAGACTGGGTGAAGCCGAAAGCTAGCATTCTTAAGGGAATATTCGGTCGGTGAACAAAAGATTACTTTTATTTATTGCAATACATGCCCCCAGATGTTTATATCCTGCATCTCTTTTTGCAGTTCGGACATGCACATTAATGCATGCGTACCCAGGGAAAGGAACCCTTAACGGAACTATTCTCCCTGGAAGATGTTTCTTACTATGCATGTAATATAATATAGCTAGTTGGGTACTTATCTGTTCAAGCACTTATGACCCCTACGCCTTGTTTCCACGCGTACCCCAGTTTTTACATAACTAAGCAGGTATTCGGATACACTCCGGACTGTCGGGTCCGGAGGTCGAAGCGAAAAGGTCTGCCATGACAAATGATTTACAATCCGGCTAGGGATAATATATGTCACTTGAAGTACACATTCACTTAAACTGACTAAATTCTTCTTCTATACCATCCAACAAGCTGTCTAGCCTACAATCCTGTTGGGAATACTTTGCGGCTAATTTCACCTGGTCATACACCAAACTGACGGGGATCTCTTTCCCATCAGAACCCACAGGTCCGACCTCGGCCATGTGGTTCGGGTCAGCCTTGGTATATCACGTCTTCACCATGGCCCAGGCTTCCCTTGCACCTTGTCGGCAGGCTGATATCTTCCATAATCGGAAGCGCCGCCGCGCTCCCTTGAGCATCTCTACAAGCTCCCCCATGCCTCCTGGCAGGGAGGCGGATGGCCACAAGGCTTGGGCAATGCCCTGCATCACCTGCCGAACTTGCTCGTGCAGTTGTGACAGCTCTGGCAGAAGATCACCGCAGACCCGGGCATCTCCTCTGCGGGACGTCCCATCAGCATACCTACATATATAACTCTGTTAACCGATTTTTTCGCCGAACTCTATAAAAGTTCGTTCAAGCACTTACTAAAAATGTCGCGTCGAAGCCTCTTATTCTCCTTTACGGAGTCAGCAAGCTGGGCCCAAACATCTTTCAGTTCAATGCCCAGCCGGGTATTGGCATCTTGGAGATCATTTTTCTCCTTCATAACCTGCGTAAGCATGCGCTCGCCAGCCTTTAGCTGTCGTTGAGCATGTTGCTCATCCCCTCGCATGACCTCCGGATTCACTCTGGGATCATCTGCAGAATCTATTGTTAGATTTGCATGCATGTCGAATACTAACTGGTACATGTCATTCTTTTAGATGGAAACAAGTGTTACCAGATGGGGCCTTCTTGGACTCCTTCATTGCGGCAACTGCGGCCCGTAGCTGGGCTTTGCACTCCTCCAGCTCTTGAGACAACTGGGTATTCTTCTCCGTAAGAACCTACGCAATCAGTGATCCTTAAATCAGTTGTGCAAACTGTTTCAAGTCTCAGGGGCTACTGATATACATAATTATTAGATTTTCTTGCCTGTATATCCTTTACATACTGGTCCGTGGCTCGGACAAGACCATTTTGAGCAGCTCGGATGTACGCGTCTCCTGAGTTGAAGGCATCGAATGCCTCTTGAGAGAAACAAGCGTCGCAGAGTATGGCCCGGCGACGCCTGTGATTCATGGCACTCTCCACTTCGGAATTCGTAGCGGACAACCTATCCACATCCTCTGTAGGAGGAACATCCGGTGTTGGCCCCACGTTCGCGTCTGCCTCTAAGTCCGACTCTGGAGCCCGGCTGGTGGAGGCTTGGCCAGCAGGCTCTCCAGATATGGTCCGGCGAGCGTTTTTCCTGCCATGAACCATGGATGTTATTATATTTTAAAAGACGACAACCACGGAGCGGGGTTCTTTTTCAAACCTCTGTGACGACGTCTCAGTCCTGACCGCCTTCCTTTTAAGCCTACCCGGCTTCGGTGCCCCTTGTTGGTGAGTCACTATGGGTTCGGCATGGCGTCCCGAGGGCCTTCCCTGTAAGACACCATATGTGTGCGGTAGGTGAAGTGCGAAAAAAAGGATCCTTATGAGAAGTTGGTACTCCGGTTTTACTTACATGCGATGCAGGGAGCAGTCCAGGATAATCGGCTATGATGGCCACCAAGGCACCGTTGCAGCTTAACTTATAGAACGTCCTGTCGATGAGCTCCACAAATGTGTCCAGATCTTCTTCGAGTCCGGGGTCAAGGGCCCGGTCAGGGTCCTCTGGTTGTGGAGACGGGCTGTAGACCTCCCTCATAGCTTTTCGCAGTTCCTGCTATGAAATAGCAGGTAAATACTTATGACGAAGAACGCGGGAAAGTCGGGTTGTACATGGAGAATCCATCCCGTGGCTTAATGCGGATGAACTCCTCTTCCTCTCCTTTATATAAATCGGACAGTATTTTCGCTAGAGCAGTGACGGAGTCCGGTCCCTTACGACCGTAGCGGGTGGCATCGTCTTCTCCATTAAAGTGCCACATGGGTTGTCCCCAGTATTGAAGTGGCTGCACCCCCCGCACTATACATATTGACATAACCTCGATTATTGTCAATCCTGATTTGGCAAGCATTTTTATCCGGCCCGTCAGGTAAAGGACCTCTCTGTTATCTTCCTCCTGGGGGCTCTGTGGGCGCCAGCTGCGGTGTTTCTTCAAAGGGGAGTTATTGAACTCAGGAAGGCCCATCCGAATAGGGTTCGGAAGGGGGACATCCTCCAATTAAAACCACTCTGAAGGCCAGTCTTCGGATGTATTCTTCGGAGTACTGGATAGGTATCCGGTCCCGGCACTGCGCCATATTTCGGCTCCGCCCACTTGATATATTGACCCCTCTTGTGTACGGGGTACGAGGCAGAATAACCTCTTCCATAGCTCGAAATGAGCTTCACAGCCCAAAAACAGCTCGCGAAGGGCGACATAGCCAGCGATGTGTAATATGGAGGCATGAGTAAAGTTATCCAGCTGGAGGCCGTAGAACTCCAGGAGCCCACGGAGGAATGGATGCATTGGAAATCCAAGCCCTCTTAATAAGTAAGGGACAAGGCATACCCGCTCCCCCATGGATGGTTTGGGAAAGCTCTCCGCTTGCTCCCCGCTGTTGTAAGTGGCAAGTCCGGCTCGAATGGGGACCATATACGCTGGAGGGAGAAACCCCTGGTCTGTAACTCTACTAATTGGTTGTGGGGGACGGAACACTTCTTCCAATTGCTTGTCTTAGGGCTACGGGAGCGAGAGGAGGAGCTGCGATGGCCGACCATGATGGGATGGACTTTTCCAGGCGCGCTCCGATGGATACTCGCTGTGGGAGGATGGTGTGATTTGGATATGACGGTCCCCATCTCTTTAAATAGATGATTTACTCACATGGTTAGGGTGGCAAGTGCAAAAATGCCCTGACTTCTCGCATTCGCTCAACACGTGGAGGATAGCCATTATTAGGCGCATAAGCCAAGGAGAGCAACATTCATGGGAAGCCGAACACTACTTGACGGGTATTTGAAATTTGGAGAAGAACCCGCCTTGCAATGCCAAACGCAATCTGCGCGCCGGACTCATCATCATTGAAGCCTGGTTCAGGGGCTACTGAGGGAGTCCTGGATTAGGGGGTCCCCGGACAGCCGGACTATAATCTTTGGCCGGACTGTTGGACTATGAAGATACAAGATTGAAGACTCCGTCCCGTGTCCGGGTGGGACTCTCCTTGGCGCGGAAGGCAAGCTTGGCAATTCGGATATGTAGATCTCCTCCCTTGTAACCGACTCTTTGTAACCCTAGTCCCCTCCAGTGTCTATATAAACCGAAGGGTTTAGTCCGTAGGACAACAATCGTAATCATAGGCTAGCTTCTAGGGTTTAGCCTCTACGACCTAGTGGTAGATCAACTCTTGTAATACTCATATCATCAAGATCAATCAAACAGGAAGTAGGGTATTACCTCCATCGAGAGGGCCCGAACCTGGGTAAACATTGTGTCCTCCGCCTCCTGTTACCATCCGCCTTAGACGCACAGTTCAGGACCCCCTACCCGAGATCCGCCGGTTTTTACACCAACACCCTCCTCCCCTCTATATACGGGGCAGGGGCACCCCATAGACACACAAGTTGACAATTGTTTTAGCCGTGTGCGGTGCCCCCCTCTACAGATACACACCTCGGTCATATCGTCGTAGTGCTTAGGTGAAGCGCTGCGCTAGTAACTACATCATCACCATCAACACGCTGTCGTGCTGATGAAACTCTCCCTTGGCCTCAACTAGATCAAGAGTACGAGGGACGTCACCGAGCTGAACGTGTGCAGATCGCGGAGGTGTCGTGCGTTCGGTACTTGATCGGTTGGATCGCGAAGACGTTCGACTACATCAACCATGTTTCTTAACGCTTCCGCTTTCGGTCTATGAGGGTACGTAGACATACTCTCCCCTCTCGTAGCTATGCATCCCTAGAGAGATCTTGCGTGATCATAGGAATTTTTTTTGAAATACTGCGTTCCCCAACAGATAAAACACAATAATATTAAATAGCAGGAAAAAGAATCACTCCAAAATCTCTTTTTATAGTAAAGTTAATCACAAACTAGTGATTCACACAAATTTTAGAGAATTCATATTTAAACTATTCAAATTTGAAAACTAATGGCACTAACAGAAAGTTTATAATTTTTCTGACCTAAAAGCAAAAGGAATTAAAAATAATAAAGCAAAAAACAAAAGAAAATAAATAATGCAAAAAACAAAACAAAAATACTGGAAAAATTAAAAAAAATACCGCCTACTGGGCCACCACGGCCTGGATACGACTAGAAACCCAACCAGCCTGTTGGGCCAGGATCCAGGCTCGTAGAAGGCCCAGCAGGCCCACAGGCAGATACAGAGTGGTTAGGCCCGTAAGCCTGCTTTGGAGAGGAGCTCAAAGGCTCAGGCGCACCGCACCTTATAAACAGGTGCGGCAGTCTCTCAACTAGCGAGGTGGGACTAAACTCCCACCACGCCGCTGTGCAAGGCCATTGGTCCCGGTTGGTGCCACGAACCAGGACCAATGCTTCGTGTATATATAGCAACAACTTGGCTGTTTCAGCAGATCACTTCTTCTCGGCCCGACGCCCAGTGCTGCTCCTCGTCGCCGTCGCCGACGCCGTCAGGCTGCTCCACCGCGCCGTCGCTGACGCCGCCCGGCCCGACGCCGACGCCTTATGTATGTATGTATTTTTTGTATGTATGTATTTTTAAACTTTTATATATATGGAAAAGAGGAAGAAGGAAGAAGGAAGAAGGGAAGAAAAATAAGGAGAGGAAAAGGGGAGAAAAAAGATAAGAAGAGGAGAAAAATAAGAAGAGAAAGAAGGAGAAGAAGAAGAGAAGAATAGGAGAGGAAGAAGAGGAGAAAAAAAGAAGAGGAAGAAGAAGAAGAAGAAAAAAGAGGAGAAGAAGAAGAAGAAGGAGGAGGAAAAAGAGGATTAAATCTATTTCTTTTCTTCTCCTCTACTCCTTCTTCTTCTCCTTTTTTTTCTTCTTCTCCTCTTTTTTTTCTTATTCTTCCTCTTCTTAATTTTTATCGGGAATTAGGGTGTCGAGGATCACCGAGCGGTCGAGGGTCGGGAACTAGGGTAGAGGGTAGAGGGTCACCGAGGGGTCGAGGGTCGCCGAGGTTTCGAGGGTCGAGGCTCGTCGAGGGGTCGAGGGTCAAGGAATGCCAACGGGTCGAGGGTCGAGGAACGCCGAGGGGTCGAGGGACGCCGAGGGTTCGAGGGTCGATGGTCTTCGAGGGGTCGAGGGTCAAGGATCGTCGAGGGGTCGAGAGGTTGCCTTGTGTCAAAGTATTGAATAAATCCATGTCTTCATCATTAGTCAGAAGTAACCGGGGCATGATGGTATGAAGTTCTCCAAAGTGAGTTTAGAACGGACTCCCGGATAGGATAATTCACCTTTTTGTATGAATTTCAGCAAAGGCCTTCCAAATCACAATATTCTGAAGGCTCTTGCTGAACTTTGTATCAAAAAGTGAATTGTCCTATCTGGGACTCTGTTCCAAAATAACTTTGGAGAGCTTCATACCATCATGCGCCTGTTACTTTCGCCTAATGATGAAGCCATGGTTTTCTTGAATCCTTTGACACTAGACAAACATGACATATAGAAGGGTAGATCAGATCAGGAAAAATAGGAACCATTTTCTGCACATCCAGAATGGCGCCATTTTGTTAAATCCCTAGTCGGTCCGGACGTCAGACATGACATGAGGGGGTCGTCGGACATGACATCCAGGTTCGAGAACTAGGGTAGAGGGTCGTGGATCGCCGAGCACTCGAGGGTCGTGAACTAGGGTAGAGGGTCGAGGGTCGCCGATGGGTCGAGGTTCGAGGGTCGTCGATGGGTCGAGGGTCGTCCAACGGTCGACGGTCTAGACTTATCAAGAATGCCTGCATTATGGATGTGCACAAGTTGATAAATCTGGACCCTCGACCCCCCTATATGTCACGTTGTCTGTCAAAGTATTGGAGAAATCCATGGCTTCATCATTTTCCAGAGGTAACAGGCATATGATGCTACGAAGCTCTTCAAAGTTGTTTTGGAACGGAGTTCCTGATAGAATAATTCGCCTTTTGATATGAATTTCAGCAAAGGCCTTCCAAATAGTGATATTCGGAAGGCTCTTGCTGAACTTTGTACCAAAAAGTGAATTATTCTATCAGGAACTCCGTTCCAAAACAACTTTTAAGAGCTTCGTACCATTATGCGCCTGCCATTTCCGGCTAATGATGAAGTCATGATTTTCTTGAATTCTTTGACACTAGACAACGTGGCATATAGAAGGGTAGATGAGATCAGGAAAAATATGGACCATTTTCTGCACATCCAGAATGGTGCCATTTTGTTAAATCCCTTGTTGGTCCGGATGTTGGACATTCATGAGAGAGGCGGTCCGGCCCAAACCCTAGGAGCATTGCCGAGGCCACCCAAATTTATCAAGTTAAAAGAGCGTTGTCGTCTAGGCCACCCCAAACCCTAGAAGCGTTGCCGAGGCCACCCCAAACCCTAGAAGCATTGCCGAGGCCACCAAAATTTACCAAGTTAAAAGAGCGTTATCGTCGAGGGCCACCCCAAACCTAGAAGCGTTGTCGAGGCCACCCCAAACCGTAGAAGCGTCGAGGCCACTAATATGATTCCTTGTTGTGATTAGCTAGTTAGGTCTACGTTTGCCACTAATATATCCATCTTTCATGTTTGTATATTAATTGCCATGTTGTAATATTAGCATAAACTATGGAGCACATAGACTTGGAAGCAGAACAGTTGTTGGGGGACATAATCCGCGATGGAGGTGATGTCTTCTCGTATCTCAATGACACCGATGGTATGGAAGGAGAGGATGAAGCAGTCTCTGGTTATCGAACAATGGAGGAGGAAGGACATGATCATGATGGCTCCGGTGACCGAATGCCGGTGGATGAAGGGGACCGTGATGACAGCTCTGGTGATCGAACGGAGTCCGGCTAGGTATATATATTAATTAAGCCTGTGCTGACTAGCTAATTGATGCATTAATTGTTTTGGTATGTACACCTATTAACTCTCTTGTTTCTTCTTTTCTAGCCCTCCGGATCGAGCCAAACTTCGGTAACGAGACGATGCCCGAAGAAAAGGCTGCGCCAAGATGAAAGGTTCACGATCACAGCAATCGCGCTCGATGGCCAACCGATTGAACCCAGCCGGACCAAGGAAGCATTTTCTGCTCAGTGCGGGATTCTTGTTAGGGACATGGTCCCGATCAGCATCCACAAATGGAATAAGCCTAAGAACGAAGACCGTCAAGTGTCTTATGTCAACGATAGGAAGAAAGATGATCTTTGGACCGCGCTAAAGGCAAATTTAACCCTATCGCCATAGGAGGATCCGGAGAAGCCAGCTATAGAGCCATTGGTCAAGGATCATGCTCTTAAGAAGATGGCAGATCTATTCAGGAGGTGGAAGAATGAGTTGAAATTAACGTTTGTCGACAAAGGGGAGACTCTAGAATTCACCGGCCGATTTGAGAAGATAAGAGATCAATGTCCCGCATTTGTGGCCTACAAGACATCGGAGAAGAGTAAGAAGATGTCAGTGACGAACAAGATAAATGCTGCAAAGAAGGAGCATCACCATCGCACAGGGTCAGGTGGCGACCTCAAAGCCCGGCCATTGTGGGACAAGGCTGAGAATGACATGCCTGCTAAAGGGGTCGAACCAGAGACATTCCACTGGCAGACCGTTCAAGGACTTGGTTCTTCGGTGTTGGGGGAACGTTGGACCCTGAAACAGGGAAGTGCGTTTGGACGGACGAGCAACTGGAAATACCCGTCAAGAAGCTTCGGAAGTATATCGCCGCAATGCAGCAAGGACATTCGTTCCCAACAGAGAAAACGACGAGCTCACACAGGCCCTCGGGAATCCCGAGCACCCTGGACGAACACGAGGCACGACAGGCTCCGTTGTGTGGAAGGTTGGGTTTCCTGGCGCAGGCAGTTACAAAACCCGAGAGAGGAGGAGGAAAGTGGAGCAAACCGAACTGCAGAAGCTAAATGCAAGGGTACGAGTGCTGGAGCAACAAGCAGTCCACAGCCAGCGACCTTCCGGAGCTACCCCAGAAGCAGCGTAGCTTCCACCGAGCTCCTTCAGCAGCCTGACTTCATGGCTCCTAGCTACCCCGTGGATTCTATCACAGAGGCTCAAGATTGCCACCTTATGACGCAATGGCAAAATCTCAAAGTCAAGGCGGCTATTGGCTCTGTTGCACCTCCTGAACCCGGCGCAACTTTTTACTGCCTTCTGATTCCAGAAGGCTATGCTGTTGTGATGGCCGATGAAATAACGGAGGGATTGGAGGAGCTCGAGCTTGACCACCCTACCGGTGAAGGGGAGACTCGGCTGGGTCTTGCTCTGAAGACTCCTTGTCTATGCCGGAAGGAGCACACCAAGCTTCCGAACTAGATGCCTCCGCCTCCTCTTCCTCCTTCGACGAGTCAGGGCACTCTGCCTCCTCCTCCTCCTTCGGCGAGTGACCAGGGCACTCCACCTCCTCTCCGGCTGCTCCGGCCCATGGCAGCACTCCGCCTCCTTCTTCGCCTGCTCCGGCCCATCCGAGCAGCCCGCTTCCTTCTCCGCTTCGTCAGCAACGGCAGAAGACAGCCGCCGCCGCTCCGGCTGCTCCGGTGTGTCGTAGCACTCCGCCTCCTTCTTCTTCGCCTCGTAAGCAATGAAAGAAGACAGCTGCAGCCGCTCCGGTTGCTCCGACATCTAGTAGAACAACCAGAGGTGGGAGGAAATGCAGATTCGGTCCATCTCTCAAGCCTCTAGAGAAATTACCATGCGAGAGGACCGTGGAAGAAAACGCGGAGATCTGTCAAGCCTATGTGAAGGACTTCTTTGAAACCCGAAGAGCTATGAAACATCCACCTCTGGAGCAGAAGATAGATTCCATGAAAGTTCAGCGCACTATCGATGCCCTGAAACGACCACCACCGTCTTCGTCGAAAACCAACTATGAGCGCATTATTGAAAGGACATATATGGTAGCGGAGCAGTTGGGAAGTACTTGTAGTGATCGAAGGTTAGCAGAACAAAGAAGTGGGAAAAAATTCCCTAGCTCGGCGAACAAGCAAACGAATCATGCCCCCCGCTCAAGGTGTCTAGCGATATCGTCGCTAATCTTCCGAGGATGGTGCCCGGTACCAATCCGGCAGATTACCTGCCCGAGATGCACATTTTGATACAATGGAGGTGGACGAATTCAAATACTGGTACGGGAAGCCTCTCATCAAACCTGGTCATCCTCCTCTAACAACGATGATGCGAAAATTTCATGAGTGGTACATGAAAACCTGCAGCAAGTCTGGGAAGGATACTTTGACGGTGAGAGTTAAAGAGGAGCACGACCTCGTTGCAATTGATCTGTTGTCTGTTTCATTTGAGGAGTTCTTCCAGTTTTTTAATCAAAAGGCCCTCGATAAAATAATCGTCACTTGCTACTGTCTGTAAATAGTACTTCTGTAATTAAGTCTCTATATATAGCTTTGCTCTATCATTGCATGTATATATAATTATCCTCACTATATTATGCAGATTGAAGATTGCGAATGCAGAAAAGCACAAATCTATGATATTGGGTTCATTAACACAAATCACATAGATGAATGGACGGTTAAATATGATGCTACAGAAACCGAGGCCAACTTGCTACGACCGTTGCTTCAAAATCAAAACAAAGAGAAAACACTCTTTCCTTACAACTTCAAGTGAGTGTGACTGTCTTGTGCATATTCGGTTTCCCTTATTACTCGAGGTTATAGTAATGTAATTGATGAGTTATGAATGCGTGCGCAGCTTTCACTTTATTCTCCTAGAGATTAAGCTTGAGCAGAGACTAGTAACCGTCTTAGACTCGAGACGAAAAGATCCCGAGGATTATGCGGCCATGACTAAAATGCTCGAGAAGTAAGTTCAATCGATTATTATCGCATCATATCGGCAACTTTGTTCATTTCCTGATATCAAGTAATTATTTTCTTTGTCTGGCAGGGTTTCGAAAAAGTTCACCGCAGAAGCTCGGGGACTGCCGGGGGAGTTGCGATTTACATACCCGAAAATAAGTACTACTAGCTAGTTCCGCGCATCTCCCATTGATTCTAGCTACTTTCATCAATAACATTTATAATGCTTCATTATCAGTTTGATTGACCTCTATTTCTCGTAAAGTGCTTGTGGCAGGAACCCGGGAATGATTACTGTGGATACTACGTTTATGAGTTCATCTACAACGCGACGGCCGAGAATAAGTGGGGCTAATCTAAAAAACAATTTGAAGTGCGTAAGCAATAATATTCACAATTTTATTTTATTACCATCATTTGTGTTGAGTTTCATTCATTTATATGTATTGACCCCCTTCTTTAAATTAGATGTGGCAGATGCGGAATGAACTCCTACCACAAGATCGCATACGAGCAATTCAAGAGGAATTGGCGGGATTATTTCTTGGCCACGTCACAAATAAAGCCGGAGAATACCATGTGGAATTTGACATTAGATGTTCGGGAATTGTAAGAGATCTTATATTGTATATATGTAGCCAGTAGCGTCGGATAGATATACGAAAACTTGTTGTTCGACCAATCTCTCGGAGAAGGAGAGGTCGATGACTTCTCTCTGTATATGTTCATGACGATGTTGTGTACTTAATGATTTCCTTCATTTGCTTACTAGCTAGCGTGTTGAGTCCTCTCTATCTATACTATCTATATAGTGTACGAGTTTTTGAATTTTGAATCCTAAGCCTAAGAAGCAATTTTGGCTGTTGATGATGTCAATCCTATGGTCCAAAGTGAAAGGATTCGCACCTACAGTGCTCACTGCACAAACACACTTCACTCTAGAGAAATCTCAACACTGCGGAATTGTTTATTGTTGGATGCTTCGACATTTTCTGTACGTGCAGTAGAAGTTGGCAGCCACTCCAATGTCCTGTGCTCCCATCTCCGATTTTCTCTTTCTTGGCATCATAGGATTTTCTGTGGCTACACACGATTAGTAGGGGATGGTGCAAGTGTGGCCAGTTATTGCTTTTCACGTGTGCACAATGCATCACAGGATTGGATTATATGTGTCCAAACTTTGTACCCCAGAATATTGCGTTTCTTAGAGAATATTATAACAGATTTGTTATACATTAGCTAAGTCACCTTGTGATTAGAGTATAACACGGTACAAATATCTGAGACTGATAATTTTTTGGCATGTGCATTTTCTTCTAAGTTTTGCAACTATAAAATACTATTCCTCCAAGAACAAATGTAATTATAAAATAATTCCTATTTACTGTATGCGTCATTAACAAATTTTTATTATGTTTGCACCAAAACCACCCACTGTAGGAGTGATAAGTGATAACTACCATAATAGCTTTACGTACAAACAAAACACAACGGTTGATTCGTTAGAATTTCCAAGAGCCATGTGTTTGATTTTCTTCTTATGGAAAATTTGTATCCATGAATTGAACATTTCACGTGATGTGCACGTACCCGCGTACTAGTATCTATAGTACGTAGCGTCGATCAAGCATGAAGATAAGAAAGGACACTTCTCTCTATTAGGTAGCTAAAGATAGTGGGCTTTAGTACCGACCCAGGAACCGAGACAAATGGGCTAGTGTTGCGTCCTCGTGGATGTTTGTCTCCAGTTTGTATCGCTTTGGATAAGACAATAAAATAACGGTTTCAACCCAATATATGTGCAATTCGGAATGTGACTAGTGGTGTAAAATGCACACAGCACGGCGACACAATTCTCCAAACATGGAAGGAATCAACGGACCACTGTGTGTACAGTACGAGAGGTGCTCGTCAGGGCTTGTTCATATGTGCCCATGCATATGTGTACCCAATCCTTGACCACTGTGTTCGTATAGCCCAGGACAAAACTTGATGAACAATTGTTGTCAGGAAACAGCTAAAACATACACGGAAACAAAAAGCTGTAACAGTGCCCAACCAAATACAACAACAGATTGGTATCTTTTCAGGTCGGCCAAATCCCAATACTCCATTCCATACATTGATACATACATGCATGCATTACACTCACGGACACACACCCAACTATTACAATCTGGTTACAAACAGTTGAACTTTGGATAGTACTACTATTCAAAACATTTAACATAAACACTATACTACATTAATTCATGCAGATATTTTTCAAAACAAATCAAGCAAAGATATGCAAACATAGAACACAAAGACGATTACAAAATTACAATTACAAACAGCTTCTTCTGCATGCTTGATAAATTGACGAGCTCGATCTACAGACACCTTCCTCCATAGCCTGCACTCGTGAACAATGCCCGCTTGATCTCGTCAGTGCTTGTCACTCGGCTCCTCCCTTCCTCCTATATACACCACAGACACCATGCATCGATGATTGAATTATAATAGTGCAGAAAACATGTACACTCGGCCAAGAAATTGATGGAAAATTTTGCTCCTCCAAAAAAAGACACACGATAATTCCTTACTTGTGAGCAGGATGCCTTCATGACCAAGTCGCCGAAGCAGCTTACAACGCACTGCTCGATCTCCAGCCCCAGCACGTCCAGCGCACTCACCGTCGAGATCAGCACGCCGGGGCTTGTGGCGCAGCAGATGTCGATCCTCGTTTCGCCGTCGACCTGCTTCTCGATGACAAACTGTGTGGATAACAATCAGTTCAGAATTTATGTCTGGATCCTGTAATTTGATCAGCTGCCTGAGAGAAGTGTGTACCTTGGTGGAATTCCTCATCGGCATCTCCTCGCTGCTAACGCCGGAGAAATTCTTCCTGGTGTTCAGCAGGTTCAGCTCCTCCGGCGTGGAGCCGATCTCCTCCTCAAGGGTTTTGATCCGCTCGGTTAGCTCATTCACGTAGTCTATGGTGTCCCCGAGGATCGAGGTCCTATCCATCTACAGATTGATCGATTCATTCGATCTAAACATGTTAACTATGGTCCACAAGTCACATTGATAACTGATACTCGATAGAAATTAACTAATTAGGTCACAGGAGACAGGACAAATGCGAGTTGCGATTTGCCACACACACCTTGGTAATCTTGGGCACGATGGAGCGGAGCATGGAGAGGCGGTCATTGAGACGCTTCCGGCGTCGCCTTTCCGCCATGAGGTTCTTGGACGTAGTGCCGCCGTTGAGCTTGCTTCTAGGGTGGGCGCCGGAGAAGACGCCCCTGGTCATCTCCGAGCCCTCCCCGGCGACACCTGCGAGCACAAACGGCGGGGACGACGACGACCCGCCACCGCCGTGATGCAGCTTGCTGCCACTCGTGCCGTTCTCGGCCATGGCGTCGTGGAGGGGATACTGAGCCAGCGACTGGCCGACACCGTGGACGACCCCAGGCCCAGGGACGACGCCGGCGCTGCTCCTGTAAGGGTTGCACACTTCGCTGAGGCAGTCGAAGTTGAACTCCTCGTGCGGCCGGTGCGGAGGCGCGGCCTGCGGTGGCGCCATGGGCTGTTGAAGAAACGGTCCGGCTATGTCCGTGCCGCTGCTCGCCTCCGCGCCCTCGCCGCCGTAGAAGAGGAGGTCGCTCGTCGTCATCATGCCGCTGCCCTGGTACGCCGGCCACGGAGCCGGAGCCGGCGCCGGCGCCTCCTCCCGGGGCAGCGACATGAGCTCGTCGAGGAAGGACTGCTCGTCAAGCTGATCCATGCCGCCCGAGCTCTAGACTTGTGTAGTAAGGTGTACTATAGCACAGCTCTAGAATATGCTTGCTTCCCTTAATTTCTCTCCCAGCTAAGTTGCGTAAACTCCTGACGCTTATACTCCCACTCCCAGCAAGCAACACGGGCAGTAGCTAGCTAGCAGTAGCAGTAGCACTGTAACAGGTCCACACGACACGGCCAACTTGCAGCTAGCTAGAGTCCAGTGGCAGTGTAGGGCTGGGGCAGGAGGGGGATCACGGAAGGAAGCAACCTCGGAGTTCAATGCGGTGTGACAAACCCAAGCGACAATCATTCCTTGGCATCAACTGGCTAGTCACTGATCTTTGGTGTGGTCACGCCTGGCTGGCTGCACCGGGTTGGTCAGGCAGAAAATGGCCAAAGCTACCCTGAGAATGGAATGGAATCTCGCCGTTATTTTAACTCTTTGGGACCTTTGGTTGCATGTATACGGCTTTTCAATTATATAAAAAAATGAGACCAACCCAAAGACTAACTCTCGTTCACTTTTTCTTATAAAAGAAACTCTGAAGCCTTTTCAATAATCGTCATGTTGGTTTCGGCCTGTCGACGGCGGGATCGAGACCTTGGCCTGCCTCGCACCCAATCACCGAGCGAAAGGAATTGGGTAAGTTAATTGGACGGAGGTATCACAATTGAAGCAGTACGTGCGGATTGATACCACTTTTGGTAATTTTCACGAGTTAGTACCAAGTCTAGGCAAGCCGTTCCAAAACGGACTAAACGGCGTATAAACACGTAATGACGGAGTAACTGACCAGCAAGGCCCGCCAGTCAGGGGCTGACCTGGCATGTTCTTTCATAGAAAACCCTCTTGGTTTATATTTAATCATAGAAAGAGCCTCGCTTGCCGAAAAATTCGAAACCAGATAAAAACCCATCCGCGCGCCCGCCATGATTCGATAAATCAGAAGAACAAGATAATACGCCAGCTGACTACTTGCAATAAATTAGGCCGTGCCAATGTGCACGTTTTTTTCGATAAAGGGTGTTTTATTATCTTGCCAATGCGCACGTACTGCCCCAATCAGCGATCTTGTTCTTGTTTAATAACGAAACTTGTTCTTGTTTATTTTTAATAATGAAAGAAAAAGGCAGAGCTTCCTTTGCCGTTTTTGCCAGCTGGACCACCGTGAGAGAGCTACTAGCTAGGACAGGATCGATGTGTTGTGGACACGTCGCGTGCGCCGCCGGCGTTTTCGCCGTTGATTGGAGCTGCGCGAGCAGCTAGCTAGCGTTGCTAGCCGCGTGGCCTGCCGCCGTGGTGATCGCTGCACTGGCGACGCAACCGGCCGGCGCGAATATTAGCTCGATGGATCGGTTAATCATGCTGCCCGGTTGCGTGAGTGATGAGTCCTGAAAGATGAACTGGATCGTGTGGGTCTCGTTGTCTCGGAGATTTAGGGGGTACTTAACTAGTCCTGGATCATCTTGATGAGCTTTCGGATCGATCGTGACTCGTGAATGGAGGAGACAAACAAAAACAGCGCGCACGCACTACGGACCAGAATAGCTAGCTTGTCGATTGAGCGGTCGATCGGGCCTGCACGCACGCATGCATTATTATTCGTTCCTCCGTGCACTTGATGATCCATATCGCCATGGCGGGTCGGTCCCTTGCGCAAACCATTTAATGCAAGTGCGCAAGTACCGGCGGCTGCACTACAGCAAATATCCTTTTTTTGAGTAACTACAGCAAATATCCAAACGGAGACGCTTTGCGTACGCGCATGATCCAAGACCCGGGTCTCATGAATCTCCCGCTACGCCACGGGTAGCGGCAGCTCACAGCCTCACACAGAGGAACACGGCACAGGGACCGCACGGCGCAAGCTGGCCGAGTATGCGCGACCTCGGGCTCACGGGCGCCGGGACAGATTGGAGGAGGTGTCACCGTGTCAGCTGCGCGCGGCGTGCTGGATCCGCGGCTGGTTCCGCCCTGGAAAACAGCGGCGCGCGGTGACCGCGGCGGCACGCGCTCTCGCCCCACCGACGACGCCGATTTTAGAGCGTCGCCTGTAGCAAGGAGCCAACGGGGCCGAGTCACGGAAGGAATTTGGTGTAGAGGCCTTGCTTATCCGCGTTGTGCATACGGGCTTGCTATAGCTGGTCGTCGATCGATCTCGTTTCTTCTACCACTCCTACTAAACTGTTTAGCGGGGGATGTCCGTCCACGGCGGGCAAGCTACGATGGGATCGGGAGTATATATGTGCGGCCCAGCAGCTTTGCTGGTGATGTGGACGCGTGGCGTGCGCGGCCGGCGTCTTGGCTGTGTGATCCGCTTCGTTTTCGAGCTGTCGGAACTGTCTCGGTCGGCAGCGGCCTAGCTGCCGACGTGGTCATCGATGCACTGCCGAGCAACTGGTGCGCGTACGAGCTCAATCAACTACTACTGGTTATAAACATATAATCATGTGCAACAGTGCATGCTGCTCGTGCTCGGCGACGAATAGATCGGTGGAATATGGTGGATTAGATCGGGTTTTTTTTTCCGAAACGGAGGCAAAAAAAAAAGAGAATAGAGTTTGTTACAATTCTTGTGCCCGAAGACTCTAGCATTGCGTTCATTTCAAATTGTCCAACTGATGAGCATTGTGAGGGAGGTCATTGCTTTTGAATTTGGGACGCCCGTTCCCACCCGCATTGACCACCAGTGCTCCACAAAGTTGTCCAAGTACCAAGAAGAGGTATATATCAATGCTGTCAAGGTGGAGCCACTCTTTGGCAGTTGAAAAGCAAGTGTGCTCCCGTCTCTTGGACACTTTTGCAAAGAGGGTAAAGACCATAATTTGACCAACCTCACTTGGGCAATCTATCCGTCGTCCATATCCTATTTTAGATGACCAACCAAGCAACAAAAATTGACTTCCGACAATGCCCAAGCCTTCCAAACCATGGAGTCTAGAGGTGACATGACTCTTCTCAAGAATTCCGCTCGATAAGCTGAGGCCGCATAGTAGTGCCCACTCTTCGCAAGCTTCCACACGATGTCATCCTCAATGTGGTCGTCAAGGTGGAAATCATTAATAATCATCCATAGAGTGAAGAATTGATTGATGTGCTCGGCGGACACCATGGTGGCTGGGTTGATCTTGAAGATCTAAGCATTTCCCTCGACGGCCTCATGCACCTTCCAACCTTTCCTCCTGGACACGTCGTGGGTCTCGCTATCTGGGAGATTTTAGGGGAGGGGGGGGGGGGGGGGGGGGGGGTTAGCTAATCTTTAATCCAGATGAGCTATAGGATAGATGTGGTGGGCATGATTGATACGTCTCCAACGTATCTATAATTTTTAATTGTTCCATGCTATTATATTATCAGTTTTGGATGTTTTATATGCACTAATATGCTATTTTATATTCCTTTTGGGACTAACCTATTAATCTAGAGCCCAGTGCCAGTTTCTATTTTTTTTCTTTGTTTTTGAGTTTAGCAGGAAAGGAATACCAAACGGAATTAAACTTTCTCGATGATTTTTCTTGGACCAGAAGACACCTGTTAGACTTGGACTCCAAGTCAAAAGAGCTTGGAGTAGACGACAAGCCATAGGGGATCGCCCTAGGGGGGCGTCCCCTTGCCTTGTGGCCTACTCCAACACCCCCTGACCCAATTCTTCGTCCTGTATATTCACATATACTCCCAAACCTCCAGAAGAGTCCACAAAAATACTTTTCCACCGCCGCAACCTTCTGTACCCATGAGATCCCATCTAGGGACCTTTTTCGGCACCCTGCCGGAGGGGGATTCGATCACGGAGGGCTTCTACATCAACTCTATTGTCCTTCCGATGAAGCGTGAGTTGTTTATCTTAGACATACGGGTGCATAGCTAGTAGTTAATTAGATGGCTTCTTCTCTCTCTTTGATTTTCAATACCATGTTCTCCTTGATGTTCTTGGAGATCTATCCGATCTAATATTCTTTTGTGGTGTGTTTGTTGAGATCCGATAAATTGTCGATTTATGATCAGCTTATCTATGAATATTATTTGAATCTTCTCTGAATTCTTATATGCATGATTTAATATCTTTGTAATTCTCTTCGAATTATCGATATGGTTTGGCCAACTAGATTGGTTTTTCTTGCAATGGGAGAAGTGCTTAGCTTGGGTACAATCTCGCGGTGTTCTTTCCCAGTGACAGTAAGGGCAGCAAGTCACGTATTGTATTGTTGCTATTGAGGATAAAAAGATGGGATTTTGGTCATATTGCTTGAGTTAATTCCTCTACATCATGTCATCTTACTTAATGCATTAATCTGTTCTTCATGAACTTAATACTCTAGATGCAGGCATGAGTCGGTCGATGTGTGGAGTAATAGTAGTAGATGCAGAATCGTTTCGGTCTACTTGACACGGATGTGATGCCTATATTTATGATCATTGCCTTAGATATCGTCATAACTTTGCGTTTTTCTATCAATTGCTCGGCAGTAATTTTTTCACCACGGTATTATTTGCTATCATGAGAGAAGCCTCCAGTGAAACCTATGGCCCCCGAGTCTATTTTCCATGATACAAGTTTCCAATCTACAATTTTACTTTCCGATCTATTATTTTTGCAATATTTTACTTTCCGATCTATAGACCAAAAATACCAAAAATATTTACTTTATCGTTTGTTTAGTTTCATCTATCTCTATCAGATCGCACTTTTGCAAGTAACCGTGAAGGTATTGGCAACCCCTTTATCGCGTGGGTGCAAGTTGTTTGATTGTTTGTGCAGGTATTGGTGATTTGTGTGTTGTCTCCTACTGGATTGATACCTTGGTTCTCTAATTGAGGGAAATACTTATCTCTACTTTCCTGCATCACCCTTTCCTCTTTAAGGGAAAAACCAATGCAAGCTCAAGAAGTAGCAATGATGCAAGGGAACAAAAACACTATGTCGATTGCTTATCTGTGCAAGATTACCAACTAGGATAAAACCACTTGTCGGGCCTTGGATGGATGAAGTAGTTATTGGCAGTGACATGAGAGCATCTACAGCAGGACGCTTCAAACCCCTGTCATACGTCCGGGCGGGCGACGCGATAAGTTACCGGTAAAAAAAAACAACCCAGACGACACTCCTTATATTCAGCCCAAATATGGGGTGGGTCCTTGACGACGATATTGGAGGCGGCGACGAAGATGGGGCCGAGGGCGTTGTCACGGCATAGGCGACGACGTGCGTGGTGTGAATGGATTTGGATGTGGGTGTGGGGAACAGGAGAAGTGTGGGTGGTTAATTATATTTGAGGGCTGACATAGTTTTTGCTGGCGTTTGCTGACGTGGCCAACACCATTTCTATTTCTTATTTTTATTTTTTAGTTATTTTTTGTACACATTGTTTTATATTGTTATAAATGATCTGTTTATAATTTTATAATGTTATTATTCTAGTATTTTTTGAAAATTTTATAATTATTTTGTGTAAATCTATATACATACTAAAATATAGACAAAGGCTCACAATTAGAACAACATCGATCTCATTAATTTGGCCTAGATACATAATAGTTGAAGGATAATAATCAATGAATTTAACTTCTACCACTACTTGATCTAGACTAATAACACAATCAATGTAATGAATCCTATGAGAAGAAATGCTGCCACCGATCCGGCTGAAAGAACGAAGCCAAGCATAACAACAGCTAAAAGTGCATATCAAAGCATCTTGAATTTTTGGATTTGACCTGGCATCGCATCATTCTTGAGTTGCATCTCATATATCTGTCGTCTCAATGGGTGGAGTACTCGAGGAACTCGCTTACTTACTTCTACATGAGATAAACCCATCACTATTAGGGAAAGGCCTAGCAGTAGCGCGGGTCTGAGGGCTATCAGTAGCGGGGGGTACCGCGCTACTGATATGACGCTACAACTAACACTTAGCACTAGCGCGTTCCAACCCGCGCTACTGTTATAGCTACTTAGAAGTAATGCTTTCCATACAAACGCTACTGCCAATCTAACTAGTAGTAGTGTTTTTCGTGCCCTGCGCTATCACTATTCTGTTTTTTATTTTTTTATTTTAGTGCATTTATACGCCGTTATACAAATTTTGATACAGTACCAATTAAGAGGTTGTTATATCATTATGTCCATGATGAATTAATATATCATTGTGAGGAAGAAACATGGATTAGATTCATTTGGATGAATCAAAAGTTGAATTAGGATGACGATCCTACTAATTCAACTTTTGGTCACTTTTGACCCATCCACATGAATCTAATCCGCGTTCCTTCCACCTATGATATAATAACTAATCATGATCATAATAACAAATCATCATGATAATCATGATCAACATCATCATCATATTAATATAAAAACTCTTGCATCATATCATCACCAACAACACTAGCTAATAATCATCATAGTCATTACCACCGACACTATTAAATCATCATAGTCATAGTGTCACTACTAGGGAAAAGCCTAGCAGCATCGCGGGTTTTAGGCCTATCAGTAGCGCGGGGTGATGCGCTACTGATAAGGCGCTACAGCTAACGTATAGCAGTAGCGTGCATCCGCCCACGCTACTGCTAAATCGACATAGTAGTAGCGACTTCCCGGAGGAGCGCTACTGGTAATTAGTAGTAGCGCTTCTCCCTGCCCGCGCTGCTACTATTATTTTGTATTTTATTTCTTTTTTATTTCATTTTGTATTCGTACACCTTTACACAAGTTTTCATACAACAGGAATTTAGAAATTGTTTTTACATCATAATGAGTTATTACATCACGGGGTGAAAGAACCGTGGGCTAGTTTCAAGTGGATGGCCATCGACTTGAAACTAATCCGCAGTTCTTTCACCCAATGATATAATAAATATCATCATCATCATATCATTAACAACTTATCATCATAATACATCATTGTCATATAACACCTCCTCAAGATCATCGTTTTCATAAATGAGACATCACATAGCAAATTGGTCACTAGTCGTAATCACAAGTACTCCTCATCATCAACTCTAACACATTGTATCACATAATAAACATATTGTACCTCATAGGACCTACTACATTCTCTTAGGACCTACTATATTATCTAAGGTAAAATAGCAAAAAACAAGATAGCCCCTGACTCTCCATTATGGAGAATGGAGATTATCCTGTCTCCAATTCTTTCCTTTCGCTCAATGTTACTTCCAAGAACCTCCTTGCGAATGTCCAAACATTTTTTCCATTCTTTGATTAGCATGTGTTCACCGGTTTTAGAAATCCGATATGCACAGGTGTGCTCCTTAGATTGACCTGGTTGTATGTTCAGAACTGCAAGGCGACCATTCTGATACATCAGATGAGGCACACAATCCATCAGGATTTTCTGTTGAAAAACATAGTAATAACTTCGTAGTTAGCAATGATGTACTAGTTTTAGAAGTATGCAAAAGATGCACAGATGTCGTAATAGTAAAAGATCTTACCAGGGTATCTCCATAGAAGTTATCGTGGTTCAACACGTGCACTAGTGGCACGTATTCACTATAATTTGGAGGATTTTGATAATAGGTATTGTAATTCTCAAGATAAGTACAATAAGCAATCAGATGACTTTTCTCCTTATAAGTTAATTCGGAGCCATCAGTGTAGTGGGTTTTGTCTACCATCTTCTGCACATTCTTTGAAGATTCAAAATAAGTTGTCAATGGAAATAAGCTGTCAACTATTTTGAAATAAACAATATAAATTAGTTAATAACTATGTTTGAGAAACTCACATTGTGGTAGAATCGGAAGCGTATCAACAAGGACCCAAATGTCCATATTGTCTTGCTCGATGTCAGGATCACCAAGATCCATGGTGACAATGATACCCTCACAAAAACCATACATTTTGCAAAGTGCTTCCCAATTTTGGCAACCAAAATGGGTTACGCTCTGAGAATTTGTCAGGACCCCGATTCCAAGTCATGTCGATCTAGCCGGTAACACCTCATATCATTTTGCGGACTCACGCACGGTATTCCCACGGGTGTCGCCTTACCATGGCCCGGGACCGTTTGCGTCTTTTAGCTCATGTATATGATAGTGTTGCTAGCATCCATATGACAGAGAACCCGGGCCGACATGGCTAGTCTTGAACCCAAAGCATCCATATCACATCCAGCATGTCGGTCAACAACGTGTAAATCCGGGCTGTAGCACTGGGCTAACAGGACTCCGGGAACCCGGGCTGTAGTAGGCTAGGCAGGACTTCGGATGTTACCGCGTGACATTTCCCTGAAGGGACAGACACAGGAAGGAAGTGAAACACATGCTGGCCAGTCAAGTGTCCTGAGCAGTAGTGCTGGGCTAACAGGACTCCGGTGAACCGGGCTGTAGCGGACTACTATGGCTCATGGAAGCACAAGACTACATTTCCCCATAAGAGAGGCTGCCAAGGATAAACAACTAGATTGTCGGATCCCACACATACCAAGCATTTCAATCATACACACAATATGCTCGACATGTGTAAATACAACATGGCATCACAACAAGACTCTATGACTCAAACATTTATTCATTAGGCTCCGAGGAGCGAGATATTACAAACATTGGTCTCATGACCCAACAATCATAGCATACAAATCAAGCACATGCGGAAGATTAACATGTCTGAGTACAGACATCTACAAATGAAAAAGGCTAAGAAGCCTGACTATCTACCAGATCCTGCCGAGGGCACAAGATTGTAGCTGAGGTATCAAGCTAAACGTCGAAGTCCACACGGAACTAATAGCGAGACTGACGTCTCTCTGCAAAAACATAGAATAGGCAAACGTGAGTACAAATGTACCCAGCAAGACTTACATCAGAACTAACTACATATGCACCGGTATCAACAAAGGGGGTGGTGGAGTTTAACCGCAGCAAGCCAGCTTTGACTTAGTGGCTAACCTGAACTACGACTGAAAGCAACTCTTTTGAGGTGGCGCACACGAGTCCACATGTTCACCATTCAATACAGCACTATGGATCCGCTCTCGTCACCCTACGAGAAGGCCATCCATAGCACTCACACTTATCTTGCGAGTTTTAGAGTATCCACTTTCACTTGTCTATGAACTGTTATAGGCAACCCAGAAGTCCATTACCGCGGACACGGCTATTCGAATAGATGATGTTAACCCTGCAGGGGTGTACTTCTTCACACACGCTCTCACTATTTACCGCCGTTTACACGACATGTACTCGGCAACCTTCAAGCGGAAGCCCAAAGAGGGTGTCGGCCACAGCCTACCTAAACACTCAAGTCTCTAGTCCAGGTTTATCGCCTATCCAGGTTCCATCCACAGGGAGTCCAGCCGAGGTTTTCACATACGGCCCCGGACGATGTGTACAGGGTTCCGAGACACCAAACGGGCGCCCGGCATGCCCGGCCATGGTGTATCTACCGCATCATAGCCCACCCCTAGGGTCAGCGCTACGCACGACCGCCAACACATATCCTATAAACACCAGAAACTAGTTGCAACTCCTGGACAGAGGACAAGGGTGATCAAGAAGCCGAGAGGGTCCATTAGTTTCGGGCCCAATGCGTGGTAGTAACTGTTTCATGGATCACAAACACAGAACTCAGTTCCTAAGGACGGTTTCAATGAGACAACCCACCATGTACTCCTACATGGCCTCTCACCGCTACCTTTAACAAATCGTGTTCACACACTTAGCTCACACAAAGTAGGACATGTTCATCACTGTTCCAATTCATCCCCGATGAATCAGACCTGACTCAACTCTAAGCAGTAGAAGGCATGACAAATAAGCATGAATGAGTAGGCACATCAGGGCTCAAACAACTCCTACTCATCCTAGTGGATTTCATCTATTTACTGTGGCAATGACAGGTCATGCAGAGGAAAGGGGTTCAACTACCGCAACATGTAACGATTGAATCGTTGTTGTCCTAATGCAGTAAAAGAGAGCAGGAGCGAGAGAGTGGGATTGTATCGGAATGAACAAGGGTATTTTGCTTGCCTGGCACTTCTGAAGATATCATTGGGTCTTCATCGGTGTTAACGAGCACAACGTCGGTACAATGTCTATCAAGAGGGGACAACCACCGGCAAACACAGAAAGAACAATGCAATGCACAATATGATGCATGATCATGACATGTCAATATGCTGTGTTTTCAGCTAATGCAACTAGCAACAGGTTAAATGGGGTTGGTTTGAACCCTAAGTTCAAATTCAAACTCCATATGTGATTTCTTAAATGCCATTTAATTGGATTGTCCTAAACAGCAACTTTAAGTTGTTCCAACATGCATGAAAATGCCAGATTCAGATTCTTTGGATTTTTCTGATCATTTTTCATATATAAATCTTTTCAATCTGAGTTATAGATTATTTTCTATGATTTTTTAAAGTTTTGGATATTTTCTAAAAATAAATAAATCATTTAGATTTATTTAAAATGCAGAAAAGGTTTTACTGCGTCAGCATGACGTAAGAGTGACATCATAGGTCAACTATGGCTGGCCAGGTCAAACCTGACCAGTGGGGCCTACTGGTCAGTGACACAGTGCTGGCTCGAGTCAATGACAGGTGGGACCGGTCAAAGGCCATGTCAGCAAAGTCAATGCTGACGTGTGGGTCCACTGGAATCAAATTAAGTCCAAATGATTTTGTTAGTGGGTCAAATAAACCTGTGGGGCCCGGCTGTTATTGGCTCAGGTGCTAACCTAATTGGCAATTAGTGCCTAATGGCTGGATTAGGCCGGCGGTTGCTCGCCGGCGTAAGCAGAGGCGGCGGCGTTCCCCGTCCGGCCAACTCCGGCGACGGGAGCAACCGGGGCTGGGCGTGTTGGAACCGGAGCAAGGGTGCGCGTCGGTTGGTGGCCTCGGGCGATGCTAGGGTGGCCGGGAACGTCGACGGCGTCGAGTTCCACGGAGGCGCAGCTGTGGCTTGCACGGGCGCGAGGGCTAGGGTGCACGAGCGGACGGCCTGAGGCGCGCTAGGGCTTCCTGAGAAAGCCCGGAGCACGACTGCGTGCTTGGATTGGCCAGGCGGGGTGGCTACTGATGGCGAGCTTCGCGATGGCGGCAGCGAGCTCCGGCCGAGGTGGAAACCACGACTGGGGGGAGGAAAGGACGGCGGGGAGAGGGGCGAAGGAAGAGGGGCTCACAGGGAACCCGTAGAGAAGCTCTTCGTGCTCGGGGATGGCTTGGATGGAGCGAATCGACGCCGGCGATCTCGGACGTCCGAGGTTGAAGACGACGGTGGTAAGGATGATGCACGGCTCCCGGCGAAGCATGGCTTGGCGTGGACAAAGAGGACGATGTGGCGGATCTCGCAGACACAACGAGCGGTTGAGGGGAATGGGGTGGCTATGCGAACGGCGACGGTGAGCTTGCGGTGGCTTCGGCTATGGTGCGGAGCGGGCGCGGGAGAGAACGAGCAAGAGAGGGAGCGATCCCCACGGGCTTGGGGGTAGCGTGGCGTCGCGAGAGACATCCAGGGGAAAGAGAGGGCAGCCAGGCAGGGAGGAGGTGGCTGGCGCGTGCCGGCGCGCCGCGGGCACACCCCCTCTGCCTACTGGCGCGAGGAGGAAGGCGACAGGGAAGGAGGCGGTGGTGGGCTGGGCCGGCCACTTGGGCCGCCAGGTGGGCTGCAGAGGTAAGTCCACGTAGCTCTCTCTCTCTCTCTGTTTCTGTTTTTAATTTTGTTTTCTATTATTCTGTAGTTTTTAGGGATTTATTAAAAATACTTAGACACTTCCAAAAATCATGAAACTACTCATGATCACTGTTGGGAATATATCCTACAGTAAACATTTTAGTTTATGATTATTTGAGCATTTAAAATATTTAATAGCATTTAAATGCCCAAATGCAAATAGAGTATGATTTAATCCAGAGCCCAAATATGTCATGCAAAAATGTGCATCACCACTGGTTACTGTTTCCAGCTTTTTTCCAAGAATGATGAACATTTTTTTAAATCCATTTGGATTTACTGGAAATATTTTGGTTGAACCTAGTGAATTACTTTAATGCTAGGGTTTAGGCAATCCCCATTTCAAGTTTCTTTCAAAGTTTAAACATGATGCACACATGAAGTTACCCTAGTGCAATGCCAGAAGCTAGGGATGTGACAACTCACCCCCACTAAACGAGAATCTCGTCTCGAGAATCAAGCGTAGGGTAAGATAAGGGGGAACGCAACTAACACAACCTTCTCGATCCAATTGCACTTGATAAGAACGTTGATTCGACCACCATCAATTTCTCGATGTCCTGCCCTGAGAACTCCAACTAACATGACAAATGAGAGGAAAGGGAAATCTCTAGAAGGATCGATCTTATCGAAGATCGAACAACTTAGGATCAACTCGTGGAGCGAGACGCTGAAACATCTCTTGAGCTGAGACACGGAGCATACGTCCAGAGGGATGGAGTGAAACACATGACAAATGATCACTAGGTGGGCAACAATTCCACATGTAAAAGGGTGGTGAACGGTTGCCAACGTAGCAAGGAATTGAGTTTCCAAGACACCGAAATGAGACATCTTGGAGGAGGGTGACCTATAGAATCATCCCTTAAGTGGAAAAAAGAATTACTTTTGATCCAGAGATCAATAAAATTCTCTATACCAGCCTAGGGAAAATCTCGAGCAATCGTTTGAAGAAGTTCGAAAGAATGACATACCCTGACTAGAATGGATGATGTGGACTGCCTTGTTGAAGACAAAGCAATGGATGATTTTTGCTTATCACCGAAGATGGATGGGACCCATGGTAGGACCACTTGAGGATGATCCTAGTTAATAATTACTGAGAAGGGTAGTCCGTAGTAGGATGACACAATGGCGGTGCAAGCTGGGAACAAAATGCAAACGCTAGGAATGATTCTAGTAACTGGGGAGAAACCCAACAGTAGAGAGAGATTCCACTGTTTGAAAGGTTATGGCATAATTGAAAAAACTGAGAACGGATTCCAGTTAATGCCGATGATAAATCCTAGTGCTTACGCGTGCTCTCAAGAACTTGAGCATTTCCGTATTCATCAAGGTTTTACCAATATCCGTGTCAAGGATCCTGGCAACACAACATGCTACCATGATGAATAATGGTGGAAGATGCATATGCAAATAAAGATAATACTTTCTCAGATTTCACCTTAGCGAGGCCAAGGGATCAAAATCTGGATGATCGACCGAGAGACATTTAGCGCTCCGCTTCTAATGCTCTCCTTGATGTGCTAGCCTAACCATTCTTTGAAATGGTTTGGTATCTAGAACATCAAGTAGCAGGTCGGACTTCGGAAACACAAAAATCCATAAGGAACTACTATTGGAATAAATTCTACGAGATCCTTATGGGGAGGTGGCCAACTTACTCAATCAAGATACTACAATAATAGGTCTTCCGGCTGGGTGTGTTGGTCATGACATCCACTTTACCGGGTTACAGAGAGATCAATATTATAGCTCTTGGGAAAATGTCCCAACCATCACATCTACCTAAGATTCAGATCTGGTTGGTGTCAGGATATTCCAGACTCATCGAGTCTGGAAAGAAAATGAAAGTTTGCAACACAAATCGACGAGATGATATTGCGAGATTCTCAGGAAATGGACTATGGTAGTAAGCTCCAAAACATGAGCTGGTTCTGCTAAACACATGTGAACATGTTGTCCCAGACAAGCATGATCACATAGTTGTCATAAAATGAAACACTGCCGAGTCGTAGTTGGGAACCATCATCAAGGATATCGAAGTCCTTGCGTAAGTCATATGATTAGCTCTTATGAAGAAACTTCTTTTCCCTGAACAAATCAGCCAGTGGCTTGGTGTGATAGGGAATACAAATGGAATGGAGGTAGCGAGCCTGTCAAACCATAGCATACTTCGCACATGCATGACTGACTTGGGATGGTACCAGAGGAAACAAAAACAACCTTTCTCGAACTCACGGCCGCAACTTGCATCGTTTGCACGTGAACTTAGAGGAGGTCACTACTTTCATCCAAACATATTCTACATGAACGGGGCATGAAGAAAATGCTTACACAAGTTTTCAACACTAGCTGGATGTTCAACACAAATCATGGAGGAGACAAAATGCTGCTGATGGGCTCAACAACAACTCATCGGAATTTCCATATCACTGGACTTCCACCATCATGTGAACACGGTGATAGCATTGGTCAGCCCAAAATATGTAATGGTGTATGATCGAGGGATCAACCACGAGTAAGGCAAGATTACGAACATCGTTGGTTCTGATTTGACTTGACGATAGCCCATACTCAAGTCAAAGTTTTGACAAGGCAATAGATCCAACAACTGATCACGAGGACCAATTGATGGAGATATCATCTTTCTTCATCACACACACACACAAAAAGATATCCCTTAACATGAACTAAGTCAGACAAGCTTTATCTTCCAACTCTCCAAGTTGTTGTTTAGCTCAACCAACTAGCTCAGGGATATCCAACACAGATTCTTGGAGAAGGGGTGATTTATAAGAAAACCCATTTAATCACGAACTCAACATACCGGTCAGGTGACAACCAGGTAATACTTCCGAGAAGATCTTCGGAAAATCACGAACCACCGATATGTTACTAAACTCGAGAACAATCTTGCTTTTCAGGGCAAGACGATATGATCAACTAAGCAAGGATAGACACAGTCCCAACTCTTGATCGAAGAGTGCATCAGGAAAATGGACTAGGTAGCACGATCAATCTTAGAATGATGATTCAATAACCAACACGCTAAGAATGAGAATATTGTCCATTAACTACTAAGCAACGGAGTTGCTAGGAGTATTGATTTCACACATCACGACTCACTTGCCGGCATTCCGGTTACAATAACACGGGAACCGAGGAATGAACAATGATGGCAAGAAGTATCACTGCGTCAAGAATTCATAAGAGAAGGTGCAAATCTCATGACGCTCCTGACATAAAGTGGGTAATACTTCAGGGTAGAACAGAACCAAAAGCTGGGTTGCATTTTGATCTGTGGAATACAACTGCTTTGACCCAATCCTGGATATGGATGAGGTACTGGAGTTTGTTTCTCCTAGTCATTCTGAAATAGAACGGCTTAACGAACCACAAGAATACTAGGCATCGATGAACACAAATGCACACGTACTCTTGGCTATCAACTGATGGAGGATGGTCGGGATACAACTGAAGAGGAACCACTCAAGGGACATATAATTTTCTGGGTTGTGGACTCATAGATTAGTATGTCGAACAAGTTCAACAGGTTTCTTCCGGATAATCCATGTAGAAAGGTAGGACTAGCAGATTCACAATTCTTGAATGGAGAACCCATTAAGAGCACTCTTATTGTGATCTTTTGGTTCAAAGAACTTCTGCCTTAATGGTTCATGGAATTTGGAAGAAGGAAATACCACGGACCTCGAGGACTGTCGCGAGGTTACTAATATCCTAAAGGAACTAGCAACACTATCAACACGAGATAAGTAGAGTGAATTTTGGGCCAAGAACCCAGGAATAGAATGCGTACTAACTAAACGGCATCACGGGATGCTTTCAAGAATGGTGGCCAGAATCATCACACTGGGGATGCAAAGCATTGCTAGATTACCAGGTGATACTCTAGACACCTAGGGTCATAATAATAGCTCCAACATAAATGCCGAGGCAGCGGAGTACCTCAACAGACGGATTAGTGTGTTTAAACTGGACCAAAAGGACATCGGGAACTGGGAGGATGGATTTGCAAATGCATCAGATTGTTTAGAAACCTGGGATGACTCGGACAGCATAACGGCTGTAAATGCTCAAAAATATTTGAGACATCCTGCAAAATGGTGGCATAACCACTCAACAACATCATATCAGGGTTCTGAGGCCATTTAACAACACACTGGAGTAGAAGAAACTGAACTGAGGCTTGAGACCAACAATCCTATGAATCTATGGATTAGTAACACGTGATCCTGATAGAAAGATGAGAAGCCTAGTTCTTAATCCCCGTAGGAGAGAAGAGGGTGACTCAGATCAGAAGGCATAAGGTATAAGGAGCAAAAAGAGCCTTACGTTCCCTTCCACAATCAATTCCCGTATATAACTAAAGCATTTCTAGACTCAACTTCAACCGGTTTGGCTTGGTAATCCTACAGGCAGTCAGGCTCTAATACCAAAGCTGTCAGGACCCTGATTCCAAGTCACGTTAATCTAGCCGGTAACACCTCATATCATTTTGCGGCCTCACGCACGGTATTCCCACAGGTGTCGCCTTACCATGGCCCGGGACCGTTTGCGTCTTTTGGCTCACGTATATGATAATGTTGCTAGCATCCATATGACAGAGAACCCGGGCCGACATGGCTAGTCGTGAACCCAAAGCGGCACTAACCTATGGGGACAGGCATACATGAATCACATCCAGCATGTCGGTCAGCAGCGTGTAAATCCGGGCTGTAGCACTGGGCTAACAGGACTCCGGGAACCTGGGCTGTAGCAGGCTAGGCAGGACTCCGGATGTTACCGCGTGACATTTCCCTGAAGGGACAGACACAGGAACGAAGTGAAACACATGCCGGCCAGTCAAGTGTCCTGAGCAGTAGTGCTGGGCTAACAGGACTCCGGTGAACCGGGCTGTAGCAGACTACTATGGCTCATGGAAGCACAAGACTACATTTCCCCATAAGAGAGGCTGCCAAGGATAAACAACTAGATTGTTGGATCCCACACATACCAAGCATTTCAATCATACACACAATATGCTCGACATGTGTAAATACAACAGGGCATCACAACAAGACTCTACGACTCAAACATTTATTCATTAGGCTCCGAGGAGCGAGATATTACAAACATGGGTCTCATGACCCAACAATCATAGCATACAAATCAAGCACATGCGGAAGCTTAACATGTCTGAGTACAGACATCTACAAATGAAAATGGCTAAGAAGCCTGACTATCTACCAGATCCTGCCGAGGGCACAAGATTGTAGCTGAGGTATCAAGCTAAACGTCAAAGTCCACACGGAACTACTAGCGAGACTGACGTCTCTCTGCAAAAACATAGAATAGGCAAATGTGAGTACAAATGTACCCAGCAAGACTTACATCAGAACTAACTACATATGCACCGGTATCAACAAAGGGGGTGGTGGAGTTTAACCGCAGCAAGCCAGCTTTGACTCAGTGGCTAACCTGAACTACGACTGCAAGCAACTCTTTTGAGGTGGCGCACACGAGTCCACATGTTCACCATTCAATACACCACTATGGATCCGCTCTCGTCTCCCTACGAGAAGGCCACCCATAGCACTCACACTTATCTTGCGAGTTTTAGAGTATACACTTTCACTTGTCTATGAACTGTTATAGGCAACCAGAAGTCCATTACTGCGGACACGGCTATTCGAATAGATGATGTTAACCCTGCATGGGGTGTACTTCTTCAAACACGCTCTCACCACTTACCGTCGTTTACACGACATGTACTCGGCAACCTTCAAGCGGAAGCCCAACGAGGGTGTCGGCCACAGCCTACCTAAACACTCAAGTCTCTAGTCCAGGTTTATCGCCTATCCAGGTTCCATCCGCAGGGAGTCCGGCCGAGGTTTCCACATACGGCCCCGGACGATGTGTACAGGGTTCCAAGACACCAAACGGGCGCCCGGCATGCCCAACCACGGTGTATCTACCGCATCATAGCCCACCCCTAGGGTCAGCGCTACGCACGGCCGCCAACACATATCCTATAAACACCAGAAACTAGTTGCAACTCCTGGACAGAGGACAAGGGTGATCAAGAAGCCGAGAGGGTCCATTGGTTTCGGGCCCAATGCATGGTAGTAACTGTTTCATGGATCACAAACACAGAACTCAGTTCCTAAGGACGGTTTCAATGAGACAACCCACCGTGTACTCCTACATGGCCTCTCACCGCTACCTTTACCAAATCGTGTTCACACACTTAGCTCACACAAAGTAGGACATGTTCATCACTGTTCCAATTCATCCCCGATGAATCAGACCTGACTCAACTCTAAGCAGTAGCAGGCATGACAAATAAGCATGAATGAGTAGGCACATCAGGGCTCAAACAACTCCTACCCATGCTAGTGAATTTCATCTATTTACTGTGGCAATGACTGGTCATGCAGAGGAAAGGGGTTCAACTACCGCAACATGTAACAGTTGAATCGTTGTTGTCCTAATGCAGTAAAAGAGAGCAGGAGCGAGAGAGTGGGATTGTATCGGAATGAACAAGGGTGTTTTGCTTGCCTGGCACTTCTGAAGATATCATTGGGTCTTCCTCGGTGTCAACGAGCACAATGTCGGTACAACGTCTATCGAGAGGGGACAACCACCGGCAAACACAGAAAGAACACTATCAATGCAATGCACAATATGATGCATGATCATGACATGTAAATATGCTGTGTTTTCAGCTAATGCAACTAGCAACAGGTTAAATGGGGTTGGTTTGAACCCTAAGTTCAAATTCAAACTCCATATGTGATTTCTTAAATGCCATTTAATTGGATTGTCCTAAACAGCAACTTTAAGTTGTTCCAACATGCATGAAAATGCCAGATTCAGATTCTTTGGATTTTTCTGATCATTTTTCATATATAAATCTTTTCAATCTGAGTTATAGATTATTTTCTATGATTTTTTAAAGTTTTGGATATTTTCTAAAAATAAATAAATCATTTAGATTTATTTAAAACGCAGAAAAGGTTTTACTGCGTCAGCATGACGTAAGAGTGACATCATCAGGTCAACTATGGCTGGCCAGGTCAAACCTGACCAGTGGGGCCTACTGATCAGTGACACAGTGCTGGCTCGAGTCAATGACAGGTGGGACCGGTCAAAGGCCACGTCAGCAAAGTCAATGCTGACGTGTGGGTCCACTGGAATCAAATTAAGTCCAAATAATTTCGTTAGTGGGTCAAATAAACCTATGGGGCCCGGCTGTCATTGGCTCAGGTGCTAACCTAATTGGCAATTAGTGCCTAATGGCTGGATTAGGCCGGCGGTTGCTCGCCGGCGTAAGCAGAGGCGACGACGTTCCCCGTCCGGCCAACTCTGGCGACGGGAGCAACCGGGGCTGGGCGTGTTGGAACCAGAGCAAGGGTGCGTGTCAGTTCGTGGCCTCGGGCGATGCTAGGGTTGCCGGGAATGTCAACGGCGTCGAGTTCCACGGTGGCGCAGCTGTGGCTTGCACGGGCGCGAGGGCTAGGGTGCATGAGCGGACGACCTGAGGCGCGCTACGGCTTCCTGAGAAAGCCCGGAGCACGACTGCATGCTTGGATTGGCCAGGCGGGGTGGATACTGACGGCGAGCTTCGCGACGGCGGCAGCGAGCTCCGGCCGAGGTGGAAACCACGACTGGGGGGGGGGGAGGAAAGGATGGCGGGGAGAGGGGCGAATGAAGAGGGGCTCACAGGGAACCCGTAGAGAAGCTCTTCGGGCTCGGGGATGGCTTGGACGGAGCGAATCGACACCGGCGATCTCGGACGTCCGAGGTTGAAGACGACGGTGGTGAGGATGATGCACGGCTCCCGGCGAAGCATGGCTCGGCCTGGACGAAGAGGACGATATGGCGGATCTCGCAGACACAACGAGCGGTCGAGGGGAATGGGGTGGCTATGGAACGGCGATGGTGAGCTTGCGGTGGCTTCGGCCATGGTGCGTAGCGGGCACGGGAGAGAACTAGCAAGAGAGGGAGCGATCCCCACAGGCTTGGGGGTAGCGTGGCATCGCGAGGGACATCTAGGGGAAAGAGGGGGCAGCCAGGCAGGGAGGAGGTGGCTGGCGCGTGCCGGCGCGCCGCGGGCACACGCCCTCTGCCTACTGGCGCGAGGAGGAAGGCGACAGGGAAGGAGGCGGTGGTGGGCTGGGCCGGCCACTTGGGCCGCCAGGTGGGCTGCAGAGGTAAGTCCAGGTAGCTCTCTCTCTCTCTGTTTCTGTTTTTAATTTTGTTTTCTATTATTCTGAAGTTTTTAGGGATTTATTAAAAATACTTAGACATTTCCAAAAATCATGAAACTACTCATGATCACTGTTGGGAATATATCCTACAGTAAACATTTTAGTTTATGATTATTTGAGCATTTATAATATTTAATAGCATTTAAATGCCCAAATGCAAATAGAGTATGATTTAATCCAGAGCCCAAATATGTCATGCAAAAATGTGCATCACCTCCGGTTACTGTTTCCAGCTTTTTTCCAAGAATGATGAACATTTTTTTAAATCCATTTGGATTTACTGGAAATATTTTGGTTGAACCTAGTGAATTACTTTAGTGCTAGGATTTAGGCAATCCCCATTTCAAGTTTCTTTCAAAGTTTGAACATGATGCACACATGAAGTTACCCTAGTGCAATGCCAGAAGCTAGGGATGTGACAGAATTGTACAGATTTACTTCAAAATCGAGATCATGATGGGTCCTTAGGTATATTTTCTTTGTTTGAAAATTTTCATGGTCTTCAAAACCCATCCTCTCCAAGACATAGCGTCTTGCATGGCATGGGATAAGCTAGTCGAATTGTAAAAGATGAAAATTAGATGTTGAAATAGTTGAAGTCATGCTTAATTACGAAAAAAAACACTTGTCATTGTTGCGTACCATTTCAACATCGAAGGTCTCCTCGAGCTTAATGTTGAAGCGTCGATCCTCGTTCAGCTCAACGAACCTGTCGCACATACCTTGATCGTCGTGGCACCAGCTGCACTCCCCCAGGAGACTGTCGTCGTCCGAGTACGACATTTCCTATGTTCATAATTCAAAGATTAAACTTGTACAATTAAATATATGTACTAAAAAACCTAAATTAGATCATTATTTTTCAAGAAAATCCAGGCCACTCGATATTTCCTACATATTCTAGCACAAGTCATGCCAGAATTCACAGAAAAATCCGGCATGACCTTTGCTAAAAAAGGACATATCGAGCGCCTGAAATTTGCCGGAACGGAAATTAATCAACACTCCGGTAAAACATAGGCCACTCGGAGGTGTAAATTGAACATGAACGGCCACTTGGGTAACCACATATCCTATTTGAGCAACACAAGATATACATGGATATTTGGCTGGTCTCACCTTGATGTCGGAGGGGGTCGGTGACGGGGACGACGGCGGGGATGATGGAGGGGCTCCTTGATTTCTGCAAAAGCAAAAACCGTATAAGTTATCACTAATACATCCTGAATAATTACTTAAACTAAAAAATAACAACAAATATAACATGTTCAACTAGTTTTATTAATTCAACTAGTTCTTACTAAATATAAACTTACTATAAATAGAAAAAAAAACTAGTTCTTTTTAAAAATAAAGTAGTTCAACTAGTTATAATAATTATCTTACTAAAAATACATTATTTCTATTAATTCAACTACAACTAAAGTAGTTCAACTAGTTTATTAATTTACTTACTAATTATTTTAAACACTTACTAAACAGTAAAAATAAACTACATTATACAATAGTTAACTAGGACCATCACTACTACTAATTAACATCTACTACTGCTAAAAATCATTATCTATGAACCCTAAATTAACATCTACTACTACTAAAAAACATCTAGTACTAACTAAGCAGAGAGAACGAGGGTGGGGGAGGGGTGGGGGGCTTACAGAGAGGGGAGACATGGTGGCGGGAAGGTGCTCGGCGACGGAGGGGTAGGGGCGGCGAGGGCGGGCTCAGGATCGGTAAGCGGCGGCGGGGTTGGGGGAGGCGGCGGCGACGGTGAGGTCGAGAGCGGCGGCGGGCAGCGGCGGTGTGGTTGACGGCGGCCTCGGGCGGCGGCGGTGAGGGCAGGCTCGGGCTCAGGCGGCGGCGAAAGGGGAGTAGGGGAACAGTTGGGGGGAAGGAGGACTTAGTGAAATTTTGAGCGGGCGGGTGGTTAAGTTGAACTAGCAGTAGCGCACTTCAGGAAACGTGCTATAGCTAAAGTAGCTATAGCGTGTTTTCAGGAAAAACGCTACTGCTAAGTCTAAGCACACATCAAAATATACGTTGGTCATCATTGATCTTTTTGTGTAGAATCTAAATACTCAACATATTTAAGGTGGTAAACACCTTGTTCGCTTAGTAGTATGGGACTAAACTTAATTAGGTGCAACACTTAGCAGTAGCAAGTTTTGTAGAAACACGCTGATACTAAGTACCTTAGCAGCAGCGCGTCCTGGGAAGGGCGCTACTACTATATCTAGCCTGGGGGCAAATCCGTGGCAATTATAGTAGTAGCGCTTGTTTCACCTAGAGCGCTACTGCTATCTAGTTATTAGTAGCGCGGTTCCTTTAAGCTCGCTACTGCTAGTTAGCAGTAGCGCCTGTTTTTAAACTGCGCTGCTGCTAAGATTATGTGTATAACGTTTTCCCTAGTAGTGTGTAGCTATCTAATCACCACCAACACTAGCTAATAATCATCATCATAGTCATTACCACCAACACTAGCTAATAATAATCATCATAGTCATTACCACCAACACTAGCTATTTAATCATCATAGTCATAGTGTAGCACATGATCATCTTCAAACTCATTCTAGCTAGCTAATCACTCCTGCTACTCTCTCTCAGGTAAAATAGCATAGAACATGTGTAGCACTCCCGCTTCATCATATTGGACCATGCAAATGAACCTGTCTCGTAATTGTCGGCTGCGCTTCTGATTGCTGCCCCCTAGTACTTCTCTGTGATCCTTCACAATTTTCTCCAATCTTTGACTATTAAGACTTGCTCACTTTGAGAAATCCTGAATGTGCCTCATGTGCAATGTAGGATGTCTTGGCCGCAAGCTAGCCATTTTCATGCGACATTTAGCCTCGATCCGACGAGGCACAATTATCATTGGGATTCGCTGTTGAAGAACATCGTAGTAACATACTTAGCAATGAAGTTTAGCTTAAAAATAATGTATGCAAAAGATGCACTGAGGAAAAATAGTAAAAATCTTACCATCTTTCCTAAATAGATGTGACCGTAGTTCAATACGCACGCTAGTGGTTGTCGGTGTCAAAACTGGTGGATCTTGGGTAGGGGGTCCGGAACTGTGCGTCTGAGGTTGATGGTAACAGGAGACAGGGAACACAATGTTTACCCAGGTTCGGGCCCTCTCGATGGAGGTAAAACCCTACGTCCTGCTAGATTAAAATTGATGAGTATAGGGGTTACAAGATTTGATCTACCATGAGATCATAATGGCTAAAAACCTAGAAGTCTAGTCTATCTGATTATGATTGTTCTTACGGACTAAACCCTCCAGTTTATATAGACATTGGAGGGAACTAGGGTTATACAAAGTCGGTTACATAGAAAGGAAATAGTATATCTGGCCACCTGACTTGCCATCCACGCAAAGAAGAATCCTATCCGGACACAGGAAAAAGTCTTCCATCTTGTATCTTCATGGCCTAATAATCCGGCCCATGTCCAACAGACCGGACGCCCAAGGACCCTTTAGTCGAGGACTCCCTCAGTAGCCCCTTAACCAGGCTTCAATGACGAGGTGTCCGGCGCGCAGATTGTCTTCGGCATTGCAAGGCGTGTTCCTTCTCCGAATACTCCGACACAGTCTTTGAACACCAAGATCATGTCCGGATCTACAAAACAAATTCCGCACACCACTGTAGATAATATAATATTTCACGAGTCCAATTCGCTGACAACTTTTTGCAATGTAACACTACATCACCTCCCGGTCATTATTTCAAACCATTTTCGGCCTGCCGCTGCATATTTAGAGACGCGGCTTTATTGGCACGTCTTGTCAAAGCAGATATCGTGTCCCCCTATTCCGGGATTCTCATCAATACGGGCGTGGGTAATCCAACTGCGCCGTTCGCACGGCCCTTGGGAATAGGAGAGTTTCAAGGCGAGTGGGGGCGCTTAATATTCACTGCCTTTATAAGGAGATAAGGATTCATCTCTTCCAAACACGCCTTCTCTCCTTCCGTCTACCCACTCTCGAGCTCCAGCGCCCAAGTTCTCATCTTTCCTCCCCCAAGAAAGCACTCTAACTATGTCCGGAGCGCAAGGTAAGTGGATGGCCTCCACCGTCAAGGAGAAGGACATCACCCAACTTCGGGAGGCCGGATATTTGTCCAGGCAGATCGGCCAACGGTTCCTGCTAAGGGACAGATCGTCCCCACTCCGAAGCCCTATGAGAGGGTCGTTCTCATCCCTCATTTCATCTACGGGCTGGGATTCCCTCTTCACACATTTGTTCGCGGACTCATGTTCTACTATGGGCTGGACTTCCATGATCTGGCCCCAATTCCTTCCTCACCATCTCGGCATTTATCCTCGTGTGTGAGGCCTTCCTCCGCATCCATCCCCACTTTGGACTGTGGCTGAAGACCTTTAATGCGAAGCTGAAGGTGGTGGGCGGCGAACACACAGAATGTGGAGGTGCCATGGTGAGCAGAATGTCCAATGTTCCTTGGCCCAAAGGCACCTTCATGGAGACCCTCAAGGGGTGGCAGAAGCTGTGGTTCTATGTCACTAAGCCCCACGACGCTGCCTGGGCCGCGACCCCCGAATTCAAATCCGGGGCCCCAATGCGGCTTACCTACTGGCAGGAGAAGGGCCTGGATTGTTCTTCGTCAGATAAGTTGACTGCGCTTCAGACGCGCATCAGGAGCATGATGGACAAGGATGTCAAGCTTGTCGATGTGATTCAGGTGATGCTAATTCGCCGGATCCTTCCATGCCAGAACCGGGCTTGCCATCTATGGGAGTTCAATCCGGCCAAGCACAAGACCCTGCAACACTTCTTCGGGACTACGCATGAAGAGATCTGGAAGGTGCACTTCAAGGCCGACGAGACGTGGCTGGAGACAACCGAGGACTGCAGACACGATCTAGCCCATCCCACCAGCTCGGTAAGTATTCCATGCTTCAAGGCGTATCTCTTTCTGGCTTGCTCAAGGAGGGTGTCCCAACTTCCCTATTTGGCCTTTTCAGGGTTGGACGAAGAAGGCGAGCAGATTCGCTGTTCGGCTCCACTGCCCGAGGAACCAGCCATCCCACTTTAGAAGAAGATGCTGGTTCCGGCGACCTACGTGGCGCCGGAGAAGAACGCCAAAAAGAGGCCAAGGGGACCAGAGGATGCCTCCGTCCCAAGGGTACTTTGGATGCGGCATCCGAAGATGCCGAAACTCGCTCCGTCGCCGAAGACGACAAGGAGGAAGAAGAGGAGGAAGAAAGCAACTTCCCCCTCCCCGAGGGGGGGGGGAACAAGAGGGCGGCCTCCACAGATCTGGAGGCTGATAACCCACAAGTATAGTGGATCACAACAGCTTTCGAGGGTAAAGTATTCAACCCAAATTTATTGATTCGACACAAGGGGAGCCAAAGAATATTCTCAAGTATTAGCAGCTGAGTTGTCAAATCAACCACAACTGGAAACTTAGTATCTGCAGCAAAGTGTTTAGTAGCAAAGTATTTTGATAGTGGTGGTAATGGTAACAAAAGAGTAACGAAAGCAAAGTAATGTTTTTGGTATTTGTAGTGATTGTAACAATAGCAACGGGAAAGTAAATAAGCGTAAACCAGTATATGGAAAGCTCGTAGGCATCGGATCAGTAATGGATAATTATGCCGGATGCGGTTCATCATGTAACAATCATAACATAGGGTGACACAGAACTAGCTCCAATTCATCAATGTAATGTAGGAATGTATTCCGAATATAGTCATACGTGCTTATGGAAAAGAACTTGCATGACATCTTTTGTCCTACCCTCCCGTGGCAGCGGGGTCCTTACGGAAACTAAGGGATATTAAGGCCTCTTTTTAATAGAGTACCGGAACAAAGCATTAACACATAGTGAATACATGAACTCCTCAAACTATGGTCATCACCGGTAAGTATCCCGATTATTGTCACTTCGGGGTTAACGGATCATAACACATAATAGGTGACTATAGACTTGCAAGATAGGATCAAGAACACTCATATATTGATGAAAACATAATAGGTTCAGATCTGAAATCATGGCACCCGGGCCCTAGTAACAAGCATTAAACATAGCAAAGTCATAGCAACATCAATCTCATAACATAGTGGATACTAGGGATCGAACCCTAACAAAACTAACTCGATTACATGATAAATCTCATCCAACCCATCACCGTCCAGCAAGCCTACGATGGAATTACTCACGCACGGCGGTGAGCATCATGAAATTGGTGATGGAGGATGGTTGATGATGACGACGGCGATGAATCCCCCTCTCCGGAGCCCCGAACGGACTCCAGATCAGCCCTCCCAAGAGGTTTTAGGGCTTGGCGGCGGCTCCGTATCGTAAAATGCGATGATTTCTTCCCTTCTATTTTTTTCTCCCCGAAAGCAAATATATAGAGTTGGAGTTGGAATCGGGAGGTCTCCAGGGGGCCCACGAGGTAGGGGGCGCGCCCCCCACTCTCGTGGAAAGGGTGTGGGCCCCCTGGTCTTCATCTTTGGCGAGGATTTTTTATTATTTATTGTAAGATATTCCATGGAGTTTCAGGTTATTCTGAGAACTTTTGTTTTCTGCACATAAAACAACATCATGGCAATTCTGCTGAAAACAGCGTCAGTCCGGGTTAGTTCCATTCAAATCATACAAGTTAGAGTCCAAAACAAGGGCAAAAGTGTTTGGAAAAGTAGATACGACGGAGACGTATCAACTCCCCCAAGCTTAAACCCTTGCTTGTCCTCAAGCAATTCAGTGGACAAACTGAAAGAAATAAAGAGAAACTTTTACAAACTCTGTTTGCTCTTGTTGTTGTAAATATGTCAAGCTAGCATTCAAGTTTTCAGCAAAGATTATAACTAACCACATTTGCAATAATTCTCATGTCTCATGACTATCATTTCAATAGCATAATCAACTAGCAAGTCATAATAATAAATCTTGGATGACAACACTTTCTCAAAACAATCATAATATGATATAACAAGATGGTATCTCGCTAGCCCTTTCTAAGACGGCAAAACATAAATGCAGAGCACCTTTAAAGATCAAGGATGACTAGACATTGTAATTCATGGTAAAAGAGATCCAATCATAGTCACACCCAATATAAATTAATAGTGATGCATGCAAATGACAGCTGCGCTCTCCAGCTAGTGCTTTTAATAAGAGGGAGATGACTCAACATAAAAGTAAATGGACAGGCCCTTCGCAGAGGGAAGCAGGGATTTGTAGAGGTGCCAGAGCTCGGTTTTGAAATAGAGATAATTAATATTTTGAGCGGTATACTTTCATTGTCAACGTAACAACCAAAAGATGGCGATATCTTCCATGCTACACACATTATAGGCGGTTCCCAAACAGAATGGTAAAGTTTATACCCCCCCTCCACCAGTAAACATCAATCCATGGCTTGCTTGAAACAACGAGTGCCTCCAACTATCAACAGTCCCAGGGGGAGTTTTGTTTTGCAATTATTTTGATTTAGTTTGCATAAAGCATGGGTCTGGGCATCCCGGCGACCAGCCACTTTCTCGTGAGTGAGGAGCGGAGTCCACTCCTCTTGAGAATAACCCACCTAGCATGGAAGATATAGGCAGCCCTAGTTGATACATGAGCTATTCGAGCATACAAAATAGAATGTTTATTTGAAGGTTTAGAGTTTGGCACATACAAATTTACTTGGAACAGCAGGTAGATACCGCATATAGGAAGGTATAGTGGACTCATCTGGAATAACTTTGGGGTTTAAGGGATTGGATGCACAAGCAGTATTCCCGCTTAGTACAGGTGAAGGCTAGCAAAAGACTAGGAAGCGACCAACTAGAGAGCGACAACAGCCATGTACATGCATTAAAATTAATAAACATTGGATGGAAGCATGAGTAGGATATAATCCACCATGAACATAAATATCGTGAAGGCTATGTTGATTTGTTTCAACTACATGCGTGAACATGTGCCAAGTCAAGTCACTTAAATCATTCAAAGGAGGATACCACCCCATCATACCACATCATAACCATCTCAATAGCATGTTGGCACGCAAGGTAAACCATTATAACTCATAGCTAATCAAGCATGGCACAAGCAACTATGATCTCTAATTGTCATTGCAAACATGTTTATTCATAACAAGCTGAATCAAGAACAATGAACTCATCATATTTACAAAAACAAAAGAGGTCGAGTTCAAACCAGCTTTTCTCATCTCAGTCAGTCCATCATATATCATCATAATTGCCTTTCACTTGCACGACCGAACGATGTGAATAATAATAAGAGTTCCCTTGCATTGGACTAAGCTGGAATCTGCGAGCATTCAATAAACAGGAGAAGACAAGGCAATACGGGCTCTTGGTTAATTCAACAATAAAGCATATAAGAGCCACTTCAACAATTTAATCATGGTCTTCTCCTACTGACCCCCAAAGAAAAGAAATAGAACTATTTACATGGGAAAGCTCCCAACAAGCAAAAGAAGAACGAGAATTATTTTTGGGTTTTTTTTAACTATTACTATAGCAAGAAAAGTAAACTACTACTAATTTTTTTGGTTTTTCTTAAGGTTTATTAAACTCACAAGAAGAAAGCATAAAAAGGAATTTAAACTAGCATGGATGATACAATGAAGAAGTATGATCACCACATCTAGCAATGAGTGTGTGAACATAAATGTAATGTCGGTGGGAAATACGTACTCCCCCAAGCTTAGGCTTTTGGCCTGAGTTGGTTTATTGCCAGGGATAGCCTGGCGGATACCCATAGGTGTAGCTGGGGTCGTACTGCGACGAAGAATAGTTGGGGTCATACTGTGATGAAGTGTGTGGGTGCAGGAATAAGTGGAGGAGGGCCACCGTGGGCCCACCAAGCAGGGGGGCGCGCCTAGGGGGGTAGGGCGCGCCCTCCACCCTCGTGACCAGGTGGCAGCTCCCCCCGCGGTAATTTTTGCACCATAAATCCTCAAATATTCCCGAAAAAATCATATTAAATTGGCATGTCATTTTGAGGACTTTTATTTTCTGGATATTTTTATATTGCACGGATAAGTCAGGAAACAGACAGAAAAATACTTTTTTTACTTTATTTCAACTAAATAACAGAAAGTATAGAGACGGTACAGAAGGTTGTGCTTCTAGTTTCATCCATCTCATGCTCATCAAAAGGAATGCACTAGCAAGGTTGATCAAGTCTTGTTAACAAACTCATTCCGATTAACATGAAACCGGAGAAAATTTCGAATAACACTATGTTACCTCAACGGCGATATGCACATCCCCAATAATAAGTATATCATATTTCTTCTTGACAGTAGGAAGAGGAAATTCAAAACCTCCAAATATAATCGATGGAATTTTTCTGATAGAATTGATACTATGAACTTGAGGTTGTTTCCTCGGAAAGTGTACCGTATGCTCATTACCATTAACATGAAAAGTGACATTGCCTTTGTTGCAATCAATAACAGCCCCTGCAGTATTAAGAAAAGGTCTTCCAAGAATAATAGACATACTATCGTCCTCGGGAATATCAAGAATAACAAAGTCCGTTAAAATAGTAACGTTTGCAACCACAACAGGCACATCCTCACAAATACCGATAGGTATAGAAGTTGATTTATCAGCCATTTGCAAAGATATTTCAGTAGGTGTCAACTTATTCAAGTCAAGTCTACGATATAAAGAGAGAGGCATAACACTAACACCGGCTCCAAGATCACATAAAGCAGTTTTAACATAGTTTCTTTTAATGGAGCATGGTATAGTAGGTACTCCTGGATCTCCAAGTTTCATTGGTATCCCACCTTTAAAAGTATAATTAGCAAGCATGGTGGAAATTTCAGCTTCTGATATCTTTCTTTTATTTATAACAATATCTTTCATGTACTTAGCATAAGGATTCATTTTGAGCATATCAGTCAATTGCATACGCAAAAAGATAGGTCTAATCATTTTAGCAAAGCGCTCAAAATCCTCATCATCCTTTTTCTTGGATGGTTTGGGAGGAAAAGGAATGGGTTTCTGAACCCAAGGCTCTCTTTATTTACCATTTTTCCTAGCAACAAAGTCTTTCTTAGCATAACGTTGATTCTTTGATTGTGGGTTATCAAGATCAACAGCAGGTTCAATTTCTACATCATTATCATTACTAGGTTGAGCATCATTATGAACATCATCATTAACATTTTCATTAGGTTCATGTTCATTGCCAGATTGTGTTTCAGCATTAGACATAGAGATATCATTTGGATTATCAGGTGGTTCAGCAATAGGTTCACTCGAAGTTTGCACAGTTCTATCATTTTTCTTTTTCTTCTTTTTAGAAGAACTAAGTGCATCAATTTTATTTCTCTGAGAATCTTGCTCAATTCTCTTAGGGTGGCCTTCAGGATACAAAGGTTCCTGAGTCATTCTACCAGTTCTAGTAGCCACTTTAACAGCATAGTTATTTTTCTTACTATTCATTTCATCGAGCAATTATTTTTGAGCTTTAAGTACTTGTTCTACTTGAGTGGTAACAATAGAAGCATGTTTTCTAACAAGTTTAAGTTCACCTTTAATATTAGCCATATAATTACCCAAGTGTCCAAGCATATTTGCATTGTATTTCTATTGTCTACCAAAATAAGCATTAAAATCTTCTTGCTTAGCCATAAATCTATCAAACTCATCTAAGCATGGGCTAGCAATCTTAGTAGGAGGGATTTCAGCTTTATCATATCTATAGAGAGAATTTACCTTTACTACGTGTGTCGGATTATCGAGGTCTGGAGGTTCTTCAATAAGTAATGGATCAAGATCATATGTTTCTTCAATAGGCTATAAATTAAGACCATGTATTTCTTCAATAGGAGGTAAATTCTTAACATCTTCAGCTTTAATACCTTTTTCTTTCATAGATTTCTTTGCCTCTTGCATATCCTCAGGACTGAGAAATAGAACGCCTCTCTTATTCGGAATTAGTTTAGGAATAGGATCATTAATTGGAGCAGGAGCTGGCTCAGGAGGTGCCCAATTATTTTCATTTGTCAACATATTATTCAATAAGATTTCAGCTTCATCCGGTGTTCTTTCCCTGAAAAGAGAACCAGCACAACTATCCAGGTAATCTGTGGAAGCATCGGTTAGTCCATTATAAAAGATATCAAGTATTTCATTTTTCTTAAGAGGATGATCAGGAAAAGCATTAAGTAAGTGGAGAAGCCTCCCCCAAGCTTGTGGGAGACTCTTCTTCAATTTGCACAAAATCATATATATCCCTTAAAACAGCTTGTTTCTTATGAGCAGGGAAATATTTAGCAGAGAAGTAATAAACCATATCCTGGGGACTACGCACACAACCAGGATCAAGAGAATTAAACCATATCTTAGCATCACCCTTTAATGAGAACAGAAATATTTGAAGGATGTAAAAGTAGCGAGTTCTCTCATCTTTAGGGAACAGGGTGGCTATATCATTTAATTTAGTAAGATGTGCCACAACAGTTCCAGATTCATAGCCATGAAAAGGATCAGATTCAACCAAAGTAATTATATCAGGATCAACAGAGAATTCATAATCCTTATCAGTAACAAAGATGGGTGAAGTAGCAAAAGCAGGGTCAGGTTTCATCCTAGCATTTAGAGCTTGCTTATTCCATTTATCTAATAACCTTTTGAGTTCATATCTATCTTTGCAAGCTAAAATAGCTAAAGAAGCTTCTTGATAAAATAAATAACCCTCAGGAATAACAAGTGATTCTTCATCATCACTTTCATCTTCATAATCAGATTCAATATTTTCAAGTTCTCTAGCCCTAGCAAGTTGTTCATCGGGAAATACACCAAGTGGCACAGTAGTATCAAGCATAGAAGTAGTTTCATCATAAGTATCATGCATAGCAGAAGTAGCATCATCAATAACATGCGACATATCAGAACGAATAGCAGAAGCAGGTTTAGGTGTCGCAAGCTTACTCATAACAGAAGGTGAATCAAGTGCAGAGCTAGATGGAAGTTCCTTACCTCCCCTCGTAGTTGAGAGATAAATTGTTGTCTTAGCGTCTTTCAAGTTCTTCATAGTGTCCAGCAGATATAAATCCCAAGTGACTCAAAGAATAGAGCTATTCTTCCCGGCAACGGTGCCAGAAATTAGTCTTGATAACCCACAAGTATAGGGGATCGCAACAGCTTTCGAGGGTAAAGTATTCAACCCAAATTTATTGATTTGACACAAGGGAGCCAAAGAATATTCTCAAGTATTAGCAGCTGACTTGTCAATTCAACCACACCTGGAAACTTAGTATCTGCAGCAAAGTGTTTAGTAGCAAAGTAATATGATAGTGGTGGTAACGGCAACAAAAGAGTAACGAAAGCAAAGTAATGTTTTTGGTATTTTGTAGTGATTGTAACAATAGCAACGGGAAAGTAAATAAGCGTAAACCAGTATATGGAAAGCTCATAGGCATCGGATCAGTAATGGATAATTATGCCGGATGCGGTTCATCATGTAACAGTCATAACATAGGGTGACACAGAACTAGCTCCAATTCATCATTATAATGTAGGCATGTATTCCGAATATAGTCATATGTGCTTATGGAAAAGAACTTGCATGACATCTTCTGTCCTACCCTCCCGTGGCAGCGGGGTACTTACGGAAACTAAGAGATATTAAGGCCTCCTTTAAATAGAGTTCCGGAACAAAGCATTAACACATAGTGAATACATGAACTCCTCAAACTACGGTCATCACCGGTAAGTATCCCGATTATTGTCACTTCGGAGTTAACGGATCATAACACATAATAGGTGACTATAGACTTGCAAGATAGGATCAAGAACACTCATATATTGATGAAAACATAATAGGTTCAGATCTGAAATCATGGCACTCGGGCCCTAGTGACAAGCATTAAGCATAGCAAAGTCATAGCAACATCAATCTCAGAACATAGTGGATACTACGGATCAAACCCTACCAAAACTAACTCGATTACATGATAAATCTCATCCAACCCATCACCGTCCAGCAAAACTTCGATGGAATTACTCACGCACGGCGGTGAGCATCATGAAATTGGTGATGGAGGGTGGTTCATGATGACGACGACGACGAATCCCCCTCTCCGGAGCCCCGAACGGACTCCAGATCAGCCCTCCCGAGAGGTTTTAGGGCTTGGCGGCGGCTCCATATCATAAAACGCAACGATTTCTTCCCTTCTATTTTTTTCTCCCCGAAAGCAAATATATAGAGTTGGAGTTGGAATCAGGAGGTCTCCAGGGGGCCCATGAGGTAGGGGACGCCCTAGGGGGGCGCCCCCCACCCTTGTGGAAAGGGTGTGGGCCCCCTGGTCTTCATCTTTGGCGAGGATTTTTTATTATTTATTGTAAGATATTCCGTGGAGTTTCAGGTCATTCCGAGAACTTTTGTTTTCTCCACATAAAACAACATCATGGCAATTCTGCTGAAAACAGCGTCAGTCCGAGTTAGTTCCATTCAAATCATACAAGTTAGAGTCCAAAACAAGGGCAAAAGCGTTTGGAAAAGTAGATACGACAGAGACGTATCAGAGGCGGAGGCGTCCAATAAGGGAAAGGCTTCCCTCGCGGATAGCTCTGTGTGGGACATCGATAGCAGCCCTGAGCGACGCCCTCGAAACAAGCCCCTGGCAAAATCGTGAATATCCGAAGACCCTGAAGTATTCATACATCCTCCTCTTTCACATCATAATTCTAACATGTTGAATCATGCATTTGCAGTCTGACTCATTCCGCCTTCGAGCGATCCTTGTCTACGGGGAACTCGCTGGACCCGATGGTGATGGACAGCGGGTCCCTTCCAACGGCCTCCTCTCCCAAGGCTACGGACGACGCCGAGGTGTTCTCCTGAAGGACCCCCGACTAGGGAGAGACGCAGGAGGTCGTCAAGACGACGCCAGAGGGCGAGACCTCGGCCGCCGAACACATGGGGGAGCAGATCCCCATGGAGACCGGTGGTGGGGGCTATGTCCAATTCGGCCCCCGACGAATGCGGTCCCGGAGACCTCTGTCCAACAAGAGGCGCCGGGTACTCTACTAGAGGCGCTACGATGCGCTTCCATCACTGAGGAACATCGTACCCTCATGGGTGCGGTGATTGAGAAGATTCAGTCCGCGAAGAGTGGACTGACCGAAGCCTGTGCGAGCCTTCTAACAGGCTTTGAGGTAAGTGCTGCATTTATGTGAAAAGAAAGTTACAGTATAGACAGTAGCCCCTGACACTCTGTCCGGTGTTTGGAAAGAAAAGCCAAACAGAGGATCAAATAGCTATTCACAGAAAACTAATCATACTTGTCTTTGTGAATAAGATGGCGTCGCTGCTGGCCGCGACTTCTCATGCTACCGAAGTCTTTGGACTGAATCGGACGTTGGAACGAACCGAGGAAGTGCTCGGCCGTGCGAAAAACCAGCTGGAGAATACCCAAGGTATGCAATGATATTGTGTATGTACGGAACGGATGAATAATGTAAGATGATCACAGTGCCATGACATTTATTAGGGGCGGCGACTGGGGTAGAGGCCCTCAAAAAGGCGATGGACAAGGCCAAGGATAGAGCGGTAAATGAAAAGGCCGCCCGAGAAAAGCATGAGGCCAGGGTTGGTGAGGTCCAGCAGGAGCTCCAGGACGTAGTGAAGAAATGCAAGTCCTTGGAGTGCCTCAATGCGGACCAAGAATCCGAACTCGCTTAGGCCCGCCAAAGCGCACAAGAGGCCCGAGCCGAAACCCAAGGCGCCCTCCGGGAGATCCAGGAGGCCAAGAAGATCGTGGCAGGTAAGGCTTTCATTATGCAAAGCAAGTATGTGATATCGAGGTATCTCTTACTGACTCGGATTTGGAGTTCTCCAAGGGCGGTTGCGGATTTGCCGTGCAGTGTTTCTGACATGCGGAATTCTTCCGGGCCGAAGAGGGGAGCTCAACGGAGAAGCTGTTCTGGTCGCAATACCTTGCACCAGAACATCCGGTGCCCTTTAGCGACCAGCTAAAACAGTTGGTCGAGCTGCATAGGGTGGCCGAACTAGCCATGAACGATTTAATAATCCGGCTGTGGCCTGCCGAAGTTATACCCGGCAGCTATTTCGGCCTCATGAAGTAGCCACTACTAGGAAAAGGCCTACTAATGGCGCATTACCAGTGCGCCATTAGTAGCACGCCACTAGTATATCTTACTAATGGCGCACCAACTAGTGCGCCATTAGTATGTAACAGCATGCGCCATTAGTGTGCCTCCCGGGGGGCATACGTAAGCATGGCTTTGTCATACTAATGGCGCATTCTCTGTTGATGCGCCATTACTATCCTTTGGCATACTAATGGCGCACCTGGTGGTGATGCGCCATTAGTATGAATATTTGGTTTTTTTTCCTTTTCTGATTTTTGCGCAGGTTACAAAATATATTATTAGATAGAATATAAAATATATTATTAGACAGAATATAGACAGCAGCACACAGCAACATCAGATTCATCGAATACAATAGAAGATTAGTCTCCGAATACAATTCATCATATTAGTCTCCGAATTCAAAAGACCGAACAAAGATAAAACATTACAAGTCTCAAGACCGCGAGTATCGAGTTTGTCTTCACATTACAAGTCGATATCGATCATCTAAACTACCATCACATAGAAGAGAGCTGTGGTCATCACGATGAGCATCATCGCGATCAAACTGGTCTTCATCCGGTTCCTCCAACGGTCCCTCCTCTCTCCCGCTAGATAGCGGGCGTATCTAGATTCGGCCTCCGCCCTAGTGGTGTACCCTTTGTAACTATTACTGCTGAAACGGTGAACCTGTCTCCGACACTCCTCCCAGTCGTCGTAGACTGCGGGAACCTTACCCTTGTACACGACATACGACGGCATCTCTATGCACAAGCCAAACAACAGACAATACATAAGCAATATGTCAGTATGCAACAAAAGGATCGGAAGAGAAAAGCAAGACATTAATAGCACGATTCATGGTCCTACTAATAAATAGCATCGATTACATCTAAGTTGAACGACTGTCCAAACCAAAGAGACATACGAATTCATTAAAGTATAATTACAACATGAGCCAATCAATGTTTCAGAACTACACATCACTACTTTCGACTCGACTCATCGGACAGGAACGTGGATGAAGCCGCCGTCTGTCGTGATGGTCATGAAATCGCGGTCGTTGTCACCCTGCATTTGTAGCATTTCATCTATCTAACTGTTGGACGGTTGATATCTAAGGAAGAACTGCCCTGAGGTATGAAGGACATCTTGATGGATGATGTCCACAAACTCCGACTGGATGCGAAAGAATTCTTGTCTGAGCTCCGCGCCCTGGACTGTCGACAAGCTCGCGGCCCAATCTTTGAGATTATCTGGTAGCAGAAGTTGATGATGGTCCCTTACGATTGCCCGCATGTGATGGAGGGTGTAGTAGGCATCCTTCTGACCGCCAGGTGGCTGCTTGACGCAGCAGAACTTCGTATTGTGTGAGAACATGTGCTTGCCGTACTTACGAACTGCCCTGGTGAAGGTGCCTCCAGATTTGGCGTAGGCAGGGAGAACATCATCAAGAAATTTCTTGACATTTGTGTAGTCTATCTTGGAGTTACGGTTCGGGTCTAAATACGTGGCCATGGAATATTTCGGGCTTAAGAGGATGAGTGTGCAATGTGTGTCACTGCACAGAACACGGAATGTTAGAAAAAAAAGAACGATCAAAATATAAGAAATCATATGTTACGGGGTGGTTAAGGGATGACTTACTTGGGAAAGTAAGCCACAAGGAAGTTATCCTTATCTGGGTTTGCCAGAATGACGCCTTCGAGGTGTGAACTCACAACTTGGCGGTCCCCAGCGCTGCTCAAGTGCTTGGCACGCATGTAGAAGGGGTCGACTATCACGATGTCCGGGGTCTTGTCTCTAATGATCCGCATCTCGATACTCAGTGAAAACAGCCGAACGAAGGTGTAGTGCAACGGATGAAGGTTAAACATAGCAAAGATGTCATCAAACCGCAGGATGATCATACCCCCGATGTCGCCATCCACAAAGCCCTTGCCCTCTGGCACCTTGGCCACGAAAACCGGGTATGCCACATCCTTCTCTCTGAGACGCCGCTTCTCCAAAGAAAGAACACTGTCGTGCAGACTCCGCATAGCACCGGTTGCAGCATTCAGCATATTTGGCGGTAGCATCGCCCTCCCCGCCACATGCACCCTCCTCGAGATATCCTTAGGTGAAGGTGGCCTGTCCTGAGCACGGATCGAACTCGGTGCCGGCTAGCTCACACCGGCGCCCTTGTTAGTCTTTCGTTTCTGTCCCTTCTTCTTGATCTCCTGTAATGGGACCGAGTTCTGCTCACAGACCTCCTTCTTGAGCGTGTTGGGGCTGATAATATTTCGCACCTTAGCTTTCTGAGGCTCGGTGAAGGCGGGAGCTGGAGGCATGTCCTGAGAACTGAACGCCAGACGACGCCTGTTGCAATTGGATTTCTTCATCGTACCAGCTAGATCGCGGTCGTCTTGGTTGGGTTCTTGAGAAAGAGGCCCGCAGAACTCGTCAGCGTACCCATGTTCGGCAAAGTACTTATCAACTTTGGTAAATGTACCGTCGTCGTTGTCGTCGCCGTCCGGATCCTGTGCCATAGGGCTATCCGGATCCTGTGCCATAGGGATGTCCGGCAGGTCCGGTAGCGTTGCGGCGTTCTTGCCATGGCTTGGCGCCAGCACGACTGGTGGTCTTGTCTATGGGGTGGTGTCCCCCGCCCCCAAACGAATCTGGCTCTTCGGCCAAAGCAGGGGCCAGTTTACGCAGGTGTTGAGGGTCATCTCATCTTCTTCGTCGGCCCCAGCGGGTCGAATCGGAGGTAATAGCTCGTCGCAGCCTGGCAGCACCCGAACCACTTCAACCCTATACATTGTGGGTGGCATCAGATTCGTGGAACATGGGGTTGCCCGGTTGAACGATTCTGCCCTTAGCGACATCGACCAACTCGGCGCCCACGAAATGCAGAAGAGTGCAAGGAACGTCAGCGGTGCCCTGCGAAAACATGTACAGGGCGTCAGGGATGCCCAGTCAAAGGCAAGGAGATGAAGTCATCAGCCGAGAGGCTTGGTTACCGTGATGCCGTCGAGCTCGGCTAATGTCGAGGCACTGCCAACGGCGGGCGTGCAACTGACGGAGGGGGCGCTTGCTGGCGAGGTGCCGGCCGGCGTACACCCGGGTGCATTAAGCTCCAATGCCTGTGCCGGCGCCGGAGACACGAATACCGCCTCCGCCGGAGACACCAATGGCGCCGCCTGCGCGCTGTGCGAGTTGCTGGCCATGAAACTGGGAATCAGGGGAGGCCCCTGTTGGCCGCCCGCAATCCACGTTGTTGTTGCACTTGCTCTTGGACAAGCTTCGGAATCCGCGCCACTTGTGCCTTGAGTTCTTCAACCTCGCGCGTCTGGCTTTCCGAGCTGGTCTTTTTCTCCTTCCGCACACCAACGGTATAGTATGACCCCCATTTTGTGGACAAGCCTTTGCCGGCCACACGACCAGCTGATGTCGGCTTAGTGAGCTTATCCTTGTTTTTCATTACGTTCAACGCCCTATTTAAAGGGGTGTTGAAAGGGGAGCTCTTAGGCGACCCCGCGCTACTGCTTTCAGTGTCCTGCGAAAGGAACGTGAACCATTTAGAAATATTGGGGATTACTTAGAGTGCAACCATATGGAGCTAATTACGCGGGGGTGTATTCCTTACCAGAAGAAGCTCAAGCGCCCTAGTCTTCGGATCCGTGGTAAGCTCCTTTGTTATCGGGTCCTCCTTGTACCAGGAACCGCTGTATTTCTCGAAGCGGGGCGGTAGGCCTTGCTCGGCACGCTCCGCGTCCTCCTTGTCCCATATAGGCTCCGCCACTCTGTAGCCGCCGGGACGGAGTTTGTGTTCCCCTAAGTTCAACTCCTGCATTTCTTTCCCCCACTGACTTGATTCGGAGGTTGCACTGCTCCCGCACTTGATCTTGAACTCCTTGTACTCATCTTCGCTCATCAAAGGATATTTCGCCTTGATCTTCTCATAACTATCACCTTTATCAATCATTCTCTTCACCACGCTTTTCCAAGTAGACAGGGCCGTGCTCATCTTCGTGAGGGCGGCACTGTTCACTTTATTCCCTGAGAGGCGTGTGTTTTCAAATTCGGTGGGGAACTTCTATCGTTCGTGCAGCTTCGTGAAGAGGAGGTTGTGCAAATTCCCTCGGTCCTTATGCCTAAGGTTCTCGGTGTTGATCGAGACGGTGCTCCGGAGAATGCACCCGAGCTGAAGCGAGTACCCCTTGACTATATGTTTGGGCTCCGTTGGATTCCCGTCGGAGTCCACTTGAGTGAATTCCTCCTTGAGGGTGCGGAGAGCATTCAGGCGCCGGTCCTTCCTTTGCTTCTTCGGTTGGCTGCCATCTGTGTGTGCGCCGCCATCATCAGTGGTGGCATCCTTGGCGGCACCATCAATGGTGTCATCCCCGACGCCACTAGGGGTTGTGTAATCAGGATCGGTGTCTTCCGCGGCGTCCTCATAGCGGTGAGGTTGTTCCTCCATCTCCTGGGACAGCTCCCAGAATTGCTTGCCGCCCGAACCACCGGCCTCATCGTTGTGGGCCATGTTTCGCTCTAAATAGGAAAAAAGTTTGGTCAAAAAGTTGGTTATTGTCAAGGAACAAGATCATGGTCTCATCATTTAGGGTTTGTCGACACCGAGGCACCCTAAAAGCCTAAGCTTTCATCATTTAGGGTTTGTCGACGCCGAGGCACCCTAAAAGCCTAAGCGTACATCATTTAGGTTCTCATCAACACCGAGGCACCCTAGGTTGGGCCTAGTCACTAGGCACTAATCACTTGGCTCTATTGCCACCTATGTTGGGTTTATCATCTAGGGTTTATTGATGCTAAGGAGAATTCTAAGTTGGGCCTAATCACTTGGCTCTATTGCCACCTATGGTTTAATGCAGGAAGAATAAAGGGGCAGTTGATCCTACTTAATTAAGTACTAAGATACCCCAGCCCATGCATTATCGCAAGTACCCCATATGTCCTATTTTGAGCAAAGTCATGCTAAAATTCACGGAAAATTTCAGCATGACCTTTGCTGAAAATAGGACATATGGAGTACCCGAATTTGCCGTAACGGAAGTTAATCGACATTCCGGCAAACTCAAGGGCCTCTCGGGGTACCTGCAAATTCATCACGACACGACGCTCGGAGACAAAACCCAGCAAACTAGCACCACAATGTGCCTCTACTTTCATATGGATGAAAAGGCCACAGACCATATGGTCCTCTTCTTTCATATGGACAAAAATCAGCTCAACTTATGTGAGCTTCCATTCTAGATCTAATAGCAGCAAGTTGTTCACTTGTAGCTCAACTTATGTGAGCTGCCTTCAAGAAAAGAAATCTGCAGTGGCACATCTGCTCTCTGAATACATTGGCAAGAAACAAAACAACACCTAGTACCATCCATCTGCTATGGCCGTATCATGCAGTTTAACTAAGCACTAACAGGTAATTATATAACAGAAAACTTGGCGCGTACGTGTCACTTAGCTTGGGCAAGCAACATACCTTGTCCTCTTGGTTAGTCCAAACAAGCTGTATGCTGAGCCTCAACTCACCCATTTTATAGAACATTTTACAGCACCCATGAAATTTTCACGATCAGGAAGAAAAACAGGGTTTTAAACTACTATATTCAGTTTCATGGCATCAGTTGAACAGTTGAAAAAGAACAAGCTTCATTTAAATATCTTGCTGCTAACAAACATAACTAATGTTAGTACTCAAAAAATAGAGTGACCACACAGGGAACAAACAAACTATTCACTTTTTATTTCTTCAGAATTGGACCAGACAGAGAACAACTCCTTGGAAGCAAACTTATATGAAAAGGTTCAGCAACTTGAAATGTAACTCTTATATGAAAATCTTCTGTATGATCAAGTAAGCAGAGCACATGTATATACCTGTATCACTGTCTTGGAGCCAACAAACGCCTCAATTTTTCTCCAACCGTGATCGAACCTGATCGCCTACGCTTCTTCTTTCACTCTCCTGCATAAAGTCATTGTTACTACCTGGGAGGGATTATATGCTTGTTTAGCACTACTAATACCATTTTTTAATATAATCTTCATTCTCCTGCTATTTCTTTTCTTACAAGTGTTGATGCCATAGTGTCTCAGGTGCAAGTGTCTGAAGGCATCCTGTGAAGCAGAGCTTCCAAATTGATCTTCTTGAAACATTGTTACTAAGTAAGGCTTAATTTCATATTTCTGCAAACTAAGGTAAACCAATTATTACATGCATAAATTTCTCATTTGGAGAAGCCAAGTATCAAAGGTTTCGAACCATGAGAATTTATTGCATTTTTCGGTGACAACACGGCTAGGAAAAAAAGACTCTGATACAGAGACTAATGACGCGATGCCCCCCTCCCTGAGAGGAATTATCAAAAACACCTACCAAGCACAATCCTTTCACATGTAGACTTGAGCATGCTTTGGAAAAATCACGCAGCAAGCAAAAAATTGAAGAGAGGATGCAAGAGGAAGGAGGGAGGGGGGATGAGGGAAGAGGGAGGAAGGACGAAGGAGTGGTGACTACCTGCCTACGGACTGGTCGCTGGCGTAGCTCCGAGCGGCAGCGTTGCTGGGCAGGAGCGCCTGCTCCAGGGAGGGGGGCACCACTGGTGGGAGCGACTGCTTGATGGAGGGAGGCGCTGCTGGGGTCCTGTACCGGAGACGGGGCAGCGGAGGGTTCGGCCGGCTGGGCGCGCCGCGGCGGTGGGCCGGCAGCAGTGGCGGCGGCTAGGAACCCTAGCTGTCGCACTCGGGAGGGATGTTGACACAGGCGGGGCCACGGGGGGAGGGGTACGGCGAGGGCGCGGGCGCGGGCGGAGGGGGGACGGTGAGGGAGGTGGTCGGGTGCGGCGGGGGAAGCGAGCACGGCCGGGGACGGCGAGCACGGGGGAAGTGGTGGGCGGTGGTGGTCAGGTGCGGGTGAGACGAGGCAGGGGAGGGATTAGAGAGAAATGGAGATTGGGGATTTTAGTGTGGGGGAAGGCTTAGCAATGGCGCACCACCCAGGGGTGCGACATAAGTACATCCATAGCAATGGCGCACCACCGAGGGGTGCTCCATAAGTAATTTAATCTAGCCCAACTTGTCAGGTTATATACAACCTAACCCTATCTACAACAGACCCCGCCCACTAGCCCGACTGGTCAATACGCAACACACACACCAGGAGGTCCTGGGTTCGATTCCCAGGCTCCCCAATATTTTTTATGCATTTTAAATCCCGTTTGATATTTATTTGTGTTTAAATATGTTCAAACTTGTTTAAATCATAACAGTAATATTTTTTCATAAAAACAGTAATAACCCCCCAGGGGTGCGGGGGGCCGGGTGCTCGTCGGTGGCGGTGGAGCGGGGGAGGGTTGCGGTGGGTCGTCGGCGGCGGTGGAGCTAGCTAGCGGGGGAGGGTGCGGGTGGGATCGACATCGAGATGGAGGGGGAATCGAGATCGAGATGGAGGGGGATCGAGATCAAGTGTCCTCATGAATTCAAAAGTGGCCATGAAATTTAAAAATATTCATGATATCAAAAAGTGCCCATGAAATACAATCGAGAAATGAAGACTACGATTTAAATACAATCGATCTTAGCTAGCTATCTGTTCACAATCTTCTTGCCCTTATTTTTCGCAAATGGAGTTCTTCTGTGGAACGGACGTCCTTTAGGTAGGGTGGTCCTGCTTCTTCTTGTGGTGTGTGCTTCTACTTCATCGTCGTCGTCATGTTTGATCTTCGGGTCGCCGTACTTGTCGAAGCCTTGCTCATTGGCTACTCCATCCATTCCGATGATCTTCCTTTTGCCTCTCCTCATGACAACACGAGTGGGCTTTGACGGGTCGGTAATGAAGAAGCATTGGTCCACTTGGGAAGCCAGTACCCATGGCTCATTTTTCACGGTGACGTTTGCGCCCGTCGTCTTGGATTTGGCTTCGGGTATAACCATGGTGGTGAAATACCGGTCATCTTTTAGGACACTATTGGCCCATCTGACACGGAACATCGGGACCTTCTCTCCAGCGTAGCTCAGCTCCCAGATCTCCTCGATCCTTCCGTAGTATCTGTCCTTGTCGTTGCCGGTGTAGGATTCCATCGTTACCCCGGAGTTTTGATAACCATCGCTCTTCATGTCCTTGTCCTCGGTGTAAAATGTGTAGCCGTTGATATCGTACGCCTCATAGGTCATCAGGTTGTGCTCGGCGCCCTGTGACAAGGCGAATATGAGTTGTTCTTCCGCGGAAGAATCCTCATGTAAAGGGTACGACAGAAGCTTCTGCTTGAACCAACGCGTGAAACATGAGTTGTGCTCTTTGAGTATATCTCCGTCCGTCCTCTGTTCGCCTCGGTCATTGTACATCTTCTCAATAAAGGTTTTGTGCTCTACCACCCAAGGATCGACCACGTCTATGTGTTGTAGCGCGACTAGGTTTGCTCTTTCAAAGTCGGCGAGTCGACCCTCGAAGTCGACATGCATTTCACGGCGACCCTCACGGTGTCCCCATCCAGCGAGCCTGCCGAGGTGCCTGTTGACGGGCAGACCAACGGGGTTCTCGATGCCTAGATCATTCGTGCAGTAGGAGATGCACTCTTCGGTCAGAAAGCCCCTGGCTATACTTCCCTCTGGACGTGACATGTTGCGAACGTATCCTTTGATGACACCATTCATCCTTTCAAATGACATCATGCTGTGCAGGAACGTCGGCCCGAGTTGGATGATATCCTCCATGATATGGACCAGCAGATGCACCATAACGTCGAAGAATGCGGGCGGGAAGTACATCTCAAGCTCGCATAGTATCACCACGATCTCTTCCCGTAGCCTTCTGAGTTGCCTCACGCCAATCGACTTCCGAGAGATGACGTCAAAAAAGTTGCATAGGCCAAATAGCGTTTCACGGACGTGCGCGTCCATGATCCCACGGATTGCAACTAGAAGTATCTGCGTCATCAGCACGTGACATTCATGAGACTTCATCCCGCTGAACTTCTGCTTCGCTGGGTCTAGGTATCTGCTTATCTTCCCCGCGTAACCGTAAGGAAGTTTTACTCCTAGGAGGCAGGTGAAAAACTGCTCGATCTCCTCCTGACTTAGAGTGAAGCACGCGGGAGGGTAGTCATTTCCAGTCTTCTTGGCCTTTAGGCCTTTGCGACGACTTTCTATGTCCTGCTTCGCCTCATCATCATCATCATTAGCGTGAAGCTCCTGCCTGATGCCCATTGATTTCAAGTCTGCCCTTGCTTTCGGCCCATCTTTGGTCCTCTCTGGCATGTTGAGCAGGGTACCAAGCAGACTCTCGCACATGTTCTTCGTGATATGCATGACATCAAGGCTGTGACGCACACAGTGGATCTTCCAGTACGGCAAGTCCCAGAAAACAGACCTCGTTTTCCATACCTTCAGCAGCGGCTCTGGCGCCTTTCGCTTCTTTCCCGGCTTTGGCGTCTTTTGCTTCTTTCCCGGCAGTGGGCAGCCTTTCCAATTTTTCAACAGCTTGTCTATTTCCTCGCCGCTCCTCGTACACGGGCGTTTTCGGGGTTTGGTTTCACCATCGAACAGATCCTTGCGTTTCCTCCACGGGTCATCGTCGCGAAGCCACCTTCGATGTCCCATGAACACAGTTTTCGAAGACCCGGGATCTCTATCTAGATGGTGATACGTTGTGTCATCCATGCACCTTACGCAACCAGAAAATCCGTGGACTACCTGCCCCGCGAGATATCCGTAACCGAGATAGTCGTGCACCGTCGTGAGCAGTGCGGCTCTCATAGGGAAATATTCTTTCTCTACGGCGTCCCACGTATTGGCTGGCATTTTCCACAGCGTGTCTAGCTCCTCCTTCAGCAGCCCCAGATACAGATTGATGTCGTTCCCTGGTTGTTTCGGCCCTTCAATTAGCATACTCATGTGAATGTACTTCCTCTTCATGCACAACCAGGGGAGAAGGTTGTACATCCACACAAACACAGGCCAGGTGCTATGTGTGCTTCTCTGGCTGCCAAACGGATTGACTCCATCGGTGCTCGCGCCCAGCATGATGATCCTTGGATCCTTCCCAAATTCTGGGTATTCAAAGTTTAACGCTTGCCACTGGCTCACATCCTTAGGGTGACTCAGCATCTTGTCTTTTTTATTTATCTCCGGATCATTTCCGTCATCTTCCCGCTTCTTCTCCTCCCTATCCGCGTGCAAACGCAGGAGCTTTGCTACCTTAGGGTCCGCGAAATACCGCTGCAGATGAGGAGTGATCGGAAAGTACCCCACCGATTTTCGAGGAGCTTTCTTCCTCTTCTTGTATCGAGTGACGCCGCACACCGGACATATGGTAGACTCCACGTGCTCGTCCCGATAAATGATTCAATTGTTCATGCACACATGGTATTTCACGTGCGGTAAATCCAGAGGACACACGATTTTCTTCGCCTCCTCGAAACTGGTCGGGCACTTGTTCCCCTTGGGAAGACGTCCGTGCCAGAATGACATGTTCTCGTCGAAGCATGCGTCGGTCATTTTGTGTTTTACCTTCATCTCTAGAGCCATGAGCGTTACTTTCAGGCGGGTATCCTCGGGCCTGCATCCTTCATACAATGGAGTAACTACGTCTATCTCCAGTTGATCTAGCTTGGCTTTCTCTCGGGCGGTAGCTCTTGCGTTATCCGTCTGCTTGAAAAGCAGCTCTTGAATATGAGGGTCCTGCACCCAGCCTCCATCGTCGTCTGCTCCGGCATCTTCATCTTCATGATCATGCCCTTCGTCTTGATCTTCCTCATCATCATGTACGACATCTTCTACATGATGACTGTGTACAGCATCACCGTCGTGATCATGTCCTGGAGATTCTTCGTCTTCTCGCCCGCCCTCGCCGCGGTGGTACTTGTCTTGTTGCCTTTCCTCCTTTCTTGCCCGGCCCCGGCCATGGACGACTTCATAGTCATCTTCATCACCTTGCCACCGATAGCCATCCATGAAACCACGCAAGAGCAGGTGGTCCCGCACCTGCCCGGAATCCGGGTCCGCAATAAGGCTCTTTAGCTTGCATCTTCGACACGGACATCTTATCTCCGTCTCATTCTTTTGAAGCATCTCGGCCTTCGCGGAGCTCAAAAACCTATTCACGATGCCTTCAGTCATCGTCCGGACCATGGTCGCCTACGGGGTAGAGCAAAACGATATTTTAGAACCAAGAAAAAATTTGGCATGACCTTCCCTAAAAATAGGACCAAAAAGAATGCATAGTGCCAAAATTCTCGCCGAAACGGAAATGAATCAAAACATTACGTCAAAATATTGGCAACTATCGCATTTCAAATACCGGTACCTTCAAACACAAGCATATATGCAACACCACAAACACATGCAACACCACAAACATACATAGATCTAGCTAGGCCACAAAAAGTGCATGTGCACGTTGTTGGAGCGAGCTAGGGAGAAAAAAGTAGATCTACATCATGAAGATAGCTTTCCCCTTACTTACCTATCAAAAAAGGTAATTTCACCACTTAATTTTGATGAATCTATGGTGGAAATGAGTTGAGGAGGAGGAGGCAGCCGAAAGGTTGGAGAAGGAGGTGGAGGGAATGAAGTGGGGAAAGTGAGTGGGTAGGTGTGGGGCTGTCCAAAATATGTTGTTGGGGTCCCAAGTTACTAATGGCGCACCACAAGGAAATGCGCCATTAGTAACCCTGGTTACTAATGGCGCACCTGCAGGTGGTGCGCCATTAGAAGTTTTGCAAAAAAGTAAAAAATATAAATATATATACTAATGGCGCACCGTGTAATAGTGCGCCATTACTAGTTTAAACTAGTAATGGCGCACTGTGAAATGGTACGCCATTAGTAGTTTTGCAAAAAAAAGAATAAGAAAAAAATTACAGTAATGGCGCACTCTCTGCCTGGTGCACCATTACTAGTTAGAACTAGTAATGGCGCATTGTCGACCTGATGCGCCATTAGTATGTATGAAAAATGAAAAAAAAAATTAATACTAGTGGCGCACCCTGTTTCTGGTGCGCCATTAGTGTCTTCCACACTAATGGCGCATCACCAACAGGTGCGCCATTAGTATATAGTAGTGGCGCACTACTTCCCTGGTGCGCCATTAGTATCAATCCTATCTATAGCCCTTTTCCTAGTAGTGAGCTGGTCAATGCCTGCCCGTGGATTGATGCCATCAAGCGGTCGGTCTGCATAGAAAGTACGCGGATTGCCTTCGCCCGCATCAAGATACAATGGGCGAAGATGGATGCCGTCAAGCTCGCGACCGAAGGACGGCCTGCGGGCAAGGAGCACCGCATGCCCGAGCGGTATTTTGAAGATGTTCTGAAGGGATCCCGCATTGTAGCGGAGCAATGTGCTAAGGACATAATTTTCAAATGAATACATTCATGTAATCCCGCCCTGTATGATAAAAAGGATTGAAATGTAATATAATGTTTTGCTGTTTTGTTTAGTAAAAAAAATTTACCTCCTGTGCGGCCGTTTTTATCAAATCTAAGAGTTGGCCAGTCATCAGTTTCAGCCCCCACATAGGTAGTACGGGGGTGTTTGGGATGAATATAAACAAGCTTTATCCAAGAGTTTGGTCCTTAAAAGGAGGTGTTTAGCGCAACGAACCAGGCAATCGGACTATGTGGCTTTATTACCCTCACTTAGCCATAGGAGTTTGACAATGAAAATATAGGCGCAGCCCCTAGTGTCCAGACTAGGGTGTTGTAAACACCTGATCGGATGAGAACCGATTTGCCGCGTAATGCAGGAAAAATCGCTAAAGATTTGAAACCTCCAAAGAGCTGACCGACCCACGCTGCATCATGACAGTCAGTTTTCGGCTTTCTCTACTGTGGTGCTCATTTGGATAAACCGGGACACAATCGCAGTAGTTCTCCCTTTACTACCCTAGCCGATATAGCGGAACGCAAGGTAGTAAGCACAAGAGCCGGGCAACCCAACTATTGACCAAAGACATCATTCGGAGCCAATGCATATAATGCTAAATTCGGGGTGCCGAACTATACTATAAAAGTGTTCGGACTTGTTGCCATAGTGTGGGGCGCAATAAATCCCCTGGCGGATTACGGCGTACCAAGGTGTACGGATGCAAATTAAAATCGCAAAAATAAAAATAAAGAAGAAGAAGGTGCCACGTACGTTGGGCCACAAACTGTTTCCATTATAATTTTAATTAATATGTCAGAGCGTAAGTGAACAAAAAAGTGCGAGAAGCAACAGTGGCTATTTGACATGCCAAGACCTAGGAGGAGCTGCGTACGGGTCCTGAAAACAGGTAGAGTGGTCGCCAAGAGGGACATCTAGAGATTCCTCCGCACGTCTGTGCTACTTGCCACCTTGGTGTGTTCGTTCTTTGAAAGGACCGATTATGAGGGCGGCGAGAGGGACCTGCGGAAAGGAAACCTGAGGAGGGAAAAAGAAAAAGTCAAAGTATGCGTGTCCACAGGAGGTCGAGCCTTAATATGGATCACAATCTAGCATGCCTCCGTCTATGCCCACGGTGTTTTGAGTGCATAGTTATGTACGTGCGGCGCGAACGCCGCCACTTGGTGTGGTCTGGCACGGAGGCCGAATTGCTAGTTGAGCTCTTGACAAGCTGGGCTGTCCTGACGCATGGTAGTCCGGACTCGTTTGACAGTGTCCGGGAGAACGGCTGCCGAATTGAGGCTTTGTTTGCGAAGGGTGCTCTGTACTTCTTCTGCCAGGGTAGTGGTGTGCTCCAGGGTAGTATTGTTATGACACCGCGTGGCCCGGGCATCTTGAGCTTGAGATAAGCATAGTGCGGCACCGCATTGAATCGAGCAAACGCAGTTCGTCCGAGCAGTGCGTGATAGCCACTATAGAAGGGGACGATGTCGAAGATTAACTCCTTGCTACGGAAGTTATCCGGAGATCCGAAGATGACTTCCAGTGTGATTGAGCCCGAGCAGCAGGCCTCTACACCTCGTATAACTCCTTTAAAGGTGGTGTTGGTGGGCCTGATCCTTGATGGGTCGATGCCCATTTTGCGCACTATATCCTGGTAAAGCAGGTTGATGCTGCTGCCGCCATCCATGAGGACTTGTGTGAGATGAAATCCATCCATTATTGGATCGAGGACTAGTGTGGCTGACCCGCCATGATGGATACTGGTCGGATGATCCCTACGATCGAAAGTGATCGGGCACGACGACCATGGGTTGAATTTTGGGGCCACTGGCTCTATCACATAGACGTCCCTGAGCACGCGTTTGCGCTCCCTCTTGGGGATATGGGTGGCATATATCATGTTCACCATTTTGATTTGAGGAGGAAATTTCTTCTATCCCATGTGTTCGGTGGACGGGGCACCTAGCCATTCTCGCTTTGCGACCCCTTCTCTTTGTCTTCGGCATTTAACTTGCCGGCCTGTTTGAAGACCCAACAACTCCTGTGGATATGATTGGCGAGTTTATCAGGGGTGCCATGTATCTGACATGGGCAATCGAGTATGCGGTCCAGGCTGGAAGGGCCCTGATTATTTCTTTTATATGGCTTCTTCCGCTGACCGAACTTGGAGCCACTGAATCTGACATTAACCACCGTGTCCTCGGTATTATCACTGTTGCCTCGACGTCTATGTTTGTCGCGTCAGGGCTTGCCATTGCTTTTTCTAGCTTCTGAAGTGCCAGGTTCGCATGTATTGTTATTACTACGGGCTAGCCAGCTATCTTCGCATGCGCAAAAGCAGGTCATGACTGCCGTGAGGGCTGCCATGGACTTCGGCTTTTCTTGGCTGAGGTGTCGAGCGAGCCATTCGCCCCGTATGCTATGTTTAAATGCCACCAGGGCTTCGGCATCCAGACAATCGACGATCTGGTTCTTTTTGGTTAGGAATCTCGTCCAGTATGTCTTGGCTGGCTCTCCGGGCTATTGGATTATGTGACTTAAGTCGTTGGCATTCGGAGGTCGAACATATGTACCTTGGAAGTTGTCAAGGAAGGCTTTTGATACGTCTCCAACGTATCTATAATTTTTGATTGCTCCATGCTATATTATCTACTGTTTTGGACTATATTGGGCTTTATTTTCCACTTTTATATTATTTTCGGGACTAACCTATTAACCGGAGGCCCAGCCCAGAATTATTGTTTTTGCCTATTTCAGAGTTTCGGATAAACAGAATATCAAACGGAGTCCAAACGGAATGAAACCTTCGGGAACGTGATTTTCTCATCAGATAAGACCTAGGAGACTTGGACCCTCCGTCAAGAAAGCCACGAGGCGGTCACGAGGGTGGAGGGCGCCCCCCTAGGGCGCGCCCCCTGCCTCGTGGGCCCCTCGAAGCTCCACCGACGTACTCCTTCCTCCTATATATACCTATGTACCCCCAAACGATCAGATACGGAGCCAAAAACCTAATTCCACCGCCACAACTTTCTGTATCCATGAGATCCCATCTTGGGGCCTGTTCCGGAGCTCCGACGGAAGGGGAATCGAGCACGGAGGGCTTCTACATCATCATCATAGCCTCTCCGATGAAGTGCGAGTAGTTTACCTCAGACCTTCGGGTCCATAGTTAGTCGCTAGATGGCTTCTTCTCTCTTTTTGGATCTCAATACAATGTTCTCCCCCCTCTCTCGTGGAGATCTATTCGATGTAATCTTCTTTTTGCGGTGTGTTTGTTGAGACCGATGAATTGTGGGTTCATGAGCAAGTCTATCTATGAATAATATTTGAATCTTCTCTGAATTCTTTTATGTATGATTGGTTATCTTTGCAAGTCTCTTCGAATTATCAGTTTGGTTTGGCCTAATAGATTGGTTTTTCTTGCAATGGGAGAAGTGCTTAGCTTTGGGTTCAATCTTGTGGTGTCCTTTCCCAGTGACAGAAGGGGCAGCAAGGCAGGTATTGTATTGTTGCCATCGAGGATAACAAGATGGGGTTTTTATCATATTGCATGAAACTATCCCTCTACATCATGTCATCTTGCTTGAGGCGTTACTCTGTTTTTAACTTAATACTCTAGATGCATGCTAGATAGCGGTCGATGAGTGGAGTAATAGTAGTAGATGCAGGAAGGAGTTAGTCTACTTGTCTCGGACGTGATGCCTATGTACATGATCATACCTAGATATTCTCATAACTATGCTCAATTCTGTCAATTGCTCAACAGTAATTTGTTCACCCACCGTAGAATACTTATGCTCTTGAGAGAAGCCACTAGTGAAACCTATGGCCTCCGGGTGTATTCTCATCATATCAATCTCCATCACTTTATTATTGCTTTGCTTTTTTACTTTGCCTTTTACTTTTCACTTTGCATCTCTATACCAAAAATACCAAAAATATTATCTATCATCTCTATCAGAACTCACTCTCGTAAGTGACCGTGAAGGGATTGACAACCCCTAATCGCTTTGGTTGCGTTGAGCTATTGTTTTTGTGTAGGTACGAGGGACTCGCGTGTAGCCTCCTACTGGACTGATACCTTGGTTCTCAAAAACTGAGGGAAATACTTACGCTACTTTGCTGCATTATCCTCTCCTCTTCGGGGAAATCCAACGGAGTGCTCAAGAGGTTGCGAGAAGAATTTCTGGCGCCGTTGCCGGGGAGTCTGCGCAAAAGTCAACATACCAAGTACCCTTCACAATCCCTATCTCTCGCATTGCATTAGTTTCCATTTGCCTCTCGTTTTCCTGTCCTCCACTTCACCCTTGCCATTTTATTCACCCTCTCTTTTTCCGTTTGCCTTTTTCTCGCTTGCCTTTTGTTTGCTCATGTGTTGGATTGCTTGCTTTCCGTGATAGCTCTAGCTAGATCTGGTGATCTTCACCTTAAAAGGTTAGAGGAGATCGAAAACAACGTCAGGAAGTTTATGGTTTTGCAATTTGAGCATAATAATTTCTTTAGAAATGAGCTTAAGGAACAAAAAAGTTTTATGAGTTATATGAATAAAGAGCTCGATGATATGTCTAAAGAATTGGATGGTATAAGATCCCAAATTGCTCGTCTTGAAAAATTAACTGCTGAAATTTTGGATATGCAAGCTATCTTAGTCAATAAGATGGCTGCTAAACCGGATTCCTATGAAAATCAAGATGAAGATCTAAAATTTATTAATGCGTCTCCTATTAAATCTTTTTTTTGCAATATGAATCTTGATGAAACTTAATAGGATCATCCCTTACCTAGAAGGCGTTCTAAAAATTCAGAGTATTTAGATCTTGATGATGAAATTGATAAAAGTAGGATTGAAAGAAATAAAACCCTAGATGTTGCTAAAACCACTATATTGGATTTCAAGGAATTTAATTATGAAATTTGCTCTTTAATTGATTGTATTTCCTTGTTGCAATCCATGCTAAATTCTCCTCATGCTTATAGTCAAAATAAAGCCTTTACCGAACATATCATTGATGCCTTGATGCAATCTTATGAAAAAAACTTGAGTTGAAAGTTTCTATCCCTAGAAAACTTTATGATGAGTGGGAAGCTACTATTAAAATTAAAATTAAAGATTATGATGAATTTTATGCTTTGTGTGATTTGGGTGCTAGTGTCTCTACTATTCCCAAAACTTTGTGTGATTTGCTAGATTTCCGTGATTTTGACGATTGCTCTCTAAACTTGCATCTTGCGGATTCCACTATTAAGAAACCTATGAGAAGAATTAATGATGTTCTTATTTTTGCAAATAGGAATTATGTGCCCGTAGATTTTATCGTTCTTGATATAGATTGCAATCCTTCTTGCCCTATTATTCTCGGTAGACCTTTCCTTAAAACGGTTGGTGCAATTATTGATATGAAGGAAGGGAATATTAGATTTCAATTTACATTAAAAAATTGCATGGAACACTTCCCTAGAAATAAAATAAAATTACCATATGAATCTATCATGAGATCCACTTATGGATTGCCTACCAAAGATGGCAATACCTAGACTATACTTGCTTTTATGCCTAGCTAGGGGCGTTAAACGATAGCGCTTGTTGGGAGGCAACCCAATTTTTTTTTTGTTTTTTTTTGTTTTTTATTCTGATTAGGAATAAATAATCCATCTACCTTCTGTTTAGATGTGGTTTTATGTTTTAATTAGTGTTTGTGCCAAGTTAGACCTATAGGATCTTCTTGGATGATAGTTATTTGATCTTGCTGTAATTTGCAGAAACTTTTTGTTCACGAAAACAATTGTCGAAAATCACCAGAATGTGATAAAATACTGATTCCAATTGCTGCTGATTAATAAACAAATTGTCTAGGTCTTCCTATTTTGGTAGATATTTTTGAGTTCCAGAAGTTTGTGCTAGCTACAGATTACTACACACTATTCTGTTTTTGACAGATTCTGTTTTTCGTGTGTTGTTTGCTTATTTTGATGAATCTATGGCTAGTAAAATAGTTTATAAACCATAGAGAAGTTGGAATACAGTAGGTTTAACACCAAGATAAATAAATAATGAGTTCATTACAGTACCTTGAAGTGATCTTTTGTTTTTCTTTCGCTAACGGAGCTCACGAGATTTCTATTGAGTTTTGTGTTGGGAAGTTTTCAAGTTTTGGGTGAAATCTTTTGATGGATTATGGAACAAGGAGTGGCAAGATCCTAAGCTTGGGGATGCCCATGGCACCCCCAAGATAATCCAAGGACACAAAAAAGTCAAAGCTTGGGGATGCCCCGGAAGGCATCCCCTCTTTCGTCTACTTCCATCGGTAATTTTACTTGGAGCTATATTTTTATTCACCACATGATATGTGTTTTGCTTGGAGCGTCTTGTGTTATTTGTGTCTTTGTTTGTTAGTGTGCCACAATCATCCTTTCTGTACACACCTTTTGAGAGAGCCATACATAATTTGGAATTTGATAGAATACTCTATGTGCTTCACTTATATCTTTTCAGCTTTATAGTTTTGCTCTATGTGCTTCACTTATATATTTTGAGCTTTATAGTTTTGCTCTAGTGCTTCACTTATATCTTTTAGAGCACAGTGGTGGATTTTTTTTATAGAAACTATTGATCTCTCATGCTTCACTTAGATTATTTTGAGAGTCTTTAATAGCATGGAAACTTGCTTAATAATAATATGCTTGGTATTCAAGATTTGTAGAACTTTCTTTTGAGTGCGTTGAATACTAAGAAAAGATTGATGCTTTATAATTGTTTTGAGATATGAAGATGGTGATATTAGAGTCATGCTAGTTGAGTAGTTGTGCATTTGAGAAATACCTGTGTTAAAGTTTGTGATTCCCATAGCATGCACGTATGGTGAATCGTTATGTGATGAAGTCGGAGCATGATTTATTTATTGATTGTCTTCCTTATGAGTGGCAGTCGGGGACGAGCGATGGTCTTTTCCTACCAATCTATCCCCCTAGGAGCATGCGTGTAATACTTTGCTTTGATAACTTCTAGAGTTTTGCAATAAGTATATGAGTTCTTTATGACTAATGTTGAGTCCATGGATTATACGCACTTTCCTTCCTTCCACCATTGCTAGCCTCTCTAATACCGTGCACCTTTCGCTGGTATCATACACCCACCATATACCTTCCTCAAAACAGCCACCATACCAACCTATCATGGCATTTCCATAGCCATTCCGAGATATATTGCCATGCAACTTTCCACCGTTCCATTTATTATGACACGCTCCATCATTGTCATATTGCTAGCATGATCATGTAGTTGACATAGTATTTGTGGCAAAGCCACCGTTCATAATTCTTTCATACATGTCACTCTTGATTCATTGCATATCCCGGTACACTGCTGGAGGCATTCATATAGAGTCATATTTTGTTCTAAGTATTGAGTTGTAATTGTTGAGTTGTAAAAAAAATAAAAAGTGTGATGATCATCATTTTTAGAGCATTGTCCCAAGTGAGGAAAGGATGATGGAGACTATGATTCCCCCACAAGTCGGGATAAGACTCTGGACGAAAAATAAAAAAAGGCCATAAAAAAGGCCCAAATAAATAAATGAGAGAGAAAGAGAGAAGGGACAATGTTACTATCCTTTTACCACACTTGTGCTTCAAAGTAGCACCATGATAGAGAGTCTCTCATTTTGTCACTTTCATATACTAGTGGGAATTTTTCGTTATAGAACTTGGCTTGTATATTCCAATGATGGGCTTCCTCAAAATGCCCTAGGTCTTCATGAGCAAGCGAGTTGGATGCACACCCACTTAGTTTCTTTTGTTGAGCTTTCATATACTTATAGCTCTAGTGCATCCATTGCATGGCAATCCCTACTCACTCACATTGATATCTATTTATGGGCATCTCCATGGCTCGTTGATAAGCCTAGCTGAAAGTGCGTTATATCGACTAGAGGGGGGGGGGGGTGAATAGGCGATTTTTATGAAAGTCTTCAAAACTTGGGAGTTATGAAGACAAACAGTGAAGATTATGCCTATTACTATGCAGCAGAAGTTAGATTACACTAGGCCAGGCATGGTCATGTATTCAATAGAGTGAAAGCACAGTGACAAACAGCTTCAGTGTAATAAGGATCAAGTAGGAAGAAGTTATGAAGCCAAACAGATCATGCATTCAACGTTGTGAAGACAAATGATAAAGCAAGCACGCAATGACTTCACAATGAGTAACAGCAAGAAAAGGAAGTGAAGATGAAACCAGTGACTCGTTGAAGACAATGATATGTTGGACCAGTTCCAGTTGCTGTGACAACTGTACGTCTGGTTGGAGCGGCTAGGTATTTAAACCTTAGGACACACAGTCCCGGACACCCAGTCCTGAACACACAGTTCAGGACACCAAGTCCTCACCGTATTCTCCTTGAGCTAAGGTCACTTAGTCCTCGCCCAATCACTCTGGTAAGTCTTCAAGGTAGACTCCCAAACCTTCACAAACTTCGTTCACTGGCAATCCACAATGTCTCTTGGATGCTCTGAACGCGACGCCTAACCGTCTGGAGGATTCACAGTCCTCAAGTGTAATAAGTCTTCAGATCACACAGACAAGAAGACTTAAGTGATGCCCAATTTACTCTGGCTCTGGGTGGTTAGGGCTTTTCTCCTCACTAGGAATTTTCTTTCAAAGGCTTCCAGGTGGGTTGCTCTCAAACGACAAAAGCCGTGCACTGAAATCTGAGCAGCCAACCGTTTATGGTTGTGGGGGTGGGCTATTTATAGCCACTTGGCAACCCGACCTGATTTGTCCGAAATGACCCTGGGTCATTAAGGAACTGACACGTGTCTCAATGGTCAGATTTCGAACTCTCATGGCAACTTTACTTGGGCTACAAGCAAAGCTGACTTGTCTGGCTCTGGACAAGATTTGCTCTCATTGTCTTCACTCGAAGACATAGGTTTTTGATTTAGGCATCACTTAAGTCATTCTGACTTGTTCTCCTGGACCCCACTTAACAGTAAAGTGGTTCCTATGACTCAACAAAAATAAAAAGAACTACGAAAGATCTAAGTCTTCGAGTTCCATAGGCTACATAACGTGTCTTCTGTTGTCATAGTCTTCAATGTGAATATCCTCATATACCACCTTTGACTTCAATGTCTTCATTCATTTTTAGGGGTCATCTCTGGTAGTAAACCGAATCAATGAGGGACTTCTACCTATGTTTTCCTGCAATTCTCACAAACACATTAGTCCCTCAACTAGGTTTGTCGTCAATACTCCAAAACCAACTAGGGGTGGCACTAGATGCACTTACAATCTCCCCCTTTTTGGTGATTGATGACAAACTAGTTGAAGTTTTCAACGGGGAATATAATGTGTGAAGTCTGTAAAGGAATTGTCATCATAAGTTGCAAGTGCTCCCCCTGAAGATGTGCATATAAGTTAATTTGCTTTTGGAATGCAAATGCACATGGCAGGTTGTACTTGTGGAGATCAGCTTCAGCTTATGATGACAATCTACTATGCATGTGAAAGTATATGAAGATAATAACATGCATAATGGAAAATGGACGTCTGCAGAATGAGATGAGTGCGGAATTTATCATCGCACATGCGGAATTTATCTTCGCAAAAGGAGTGGTAAAACAAGTAGCAGACGACCATCGAGTTTTAGTGTTTACAACTCAAAAGAACCAAATGAAGCAAAACAAGAGTTGCAAACACGAAGCAAGTATAACAAAACAAGGCACCCGCCCATATTGACCCGCTGGAAGACTATAAACATCATATGCTTCTCCCCCTTTTGTCAGGAATGACCAAAAAGGTTTGAAGACATAGAGTTTTCTACGCGTTCCCAAGCGCAATAGGGTCGGTGGAGTTGTTTGGCGGTGCTGAGCTTTGAGGTGCTGAAGCGGGTGGTGGTGAAGTAGCATCATCATCTTCATCAATGATCCTCGCAGTGATGGTGGCAGCAGATGAGGAATACTCAGAGTCTTCAAGTGACGGTGTGTTGCGCATCAAAGCCCTCCTAGGAGGTGTGGTGTCAAATTTGAAGCGCTCTGTGAAGCCATCCTATTCAAGTTCAGCTTCAGTGCAGATCATTGAGAGCCCTTTCCACGTACGACGGCAAGTCTCATGCGTAACGAAGGCATTCTTGGTGGCCAGGTTTCGAAGACGATTGACATCCACCAAGAGGCTCTTCATCTGACGTTTCAGCCAGTCGTGATGCCTATCTTGCTTTTGGTGAAGGGCCACAAGAAGCTCTCGGTCAGTGAGGACACGAGCACGCTTCTTGGGTCTTGGAGCGTTTGTGCTATCTGTGGCTTCAGTTGATGCTGGTGCACGTGTAGTGCCAGCCATAGGATAGACCCTGGACATGGCTTCAACACCTTCAACATTCTGCGTGAAGCTCTGGTGTTCGGCATTCTGAAGACTTATTGGTTGCTTGGCAGGCTCAGGGTATATTGCTTCAGTAGAGATATCCACATCTGGCAGGAAGATGCGATGGTTTCGGGCTGAGGGCTGATACGAAATTGTAGAGTGCAGTTTGATCAGCCTCATCACCCAAGGGGCATAGATTTTTAGACCAAATAAGTCTGAGCCTGACGCAGCAAGTTGTCGTATGAAAAGATCCTGTGCATTGAAGCATTTTCCATGCATGATATAGAATATGAGAGTCTTCATTGCACCCTCAATCTTGGCATGTGGAGAGTGTCCCTTAATGGGCCAGAGAGTCCGCCGGATAATATGATATATGGTCCTAGGAAGGTACTCTAGGTCTTCAACGAAGAACTCAGTTGGATAGGGTGCATCTTGAGGCAATGGCTTCACCATTGAGAGCATCTGACTCATATTGGGTTCAGGTCTCTGAAATATGCTCTCAATAGCTTCAGAATGAAGTTGACACCCTTCCTCGAAGAATTCGCCTGGAGTGGGCAGGCCAGTGAGCTCAATGATATTGAATGCATTGGCTTCATGATGGACATTTCCGGTCATCCACTCCAGGATCCAAGTCTTAGGATCTCTGTTGTAGCCTTTGATGTGGAGAGTGGCATAAAACTGAAGCAGAAGCTCTTCGGTCCAGTGCTCGTCATCAGTCACGAACGGAAGCAGACCCACTTGCCTGAAGCAGTCCAAAGCTTCCTCAATACATGGCAGACCAGCAATAGCTTCAACCTCAAGGCACTTGTGTGGGAAGATGCGACCTTGGTTGTATAAGATGCAAGAATAATAGCTGCGCTGTGAATAGCTCCAGAACCTGTCTGATACAATCCTTTCCCTTGAATAGGGGTTCTTGGAGCTATCGAAAAATGTGTTGTCTGCCTTGAAGCTGTTTACATCAAGGGAGCCAGGTGCTGATGCAGGACCTGGGAACCTTGGAAGCCTTGGGACTGGCTTCTGGACATGAGGCCTGTGCTCTATGTGGTAGTCAAATTGTGGACCTGCAGCAGACTCAGGAACTGAAGTGTCTGGCTCAGTGGCTTCGCTGTTCGCTGAAGCATTTGGTGGGGCGGGCTCCACATTGGCTTCAGTGTTAGTAGTTTGAGGGACATCTTCAGGCACGTTCTCTTGGGGAACTGCATCTTGATGGAGCGAGGGAGTGAGTTTTGGAGGTGCTTCTTGATTGTCTTCGGCTGATGCAGCCGGAATTTTTGTAGACTGGACTTGAGGCCGTGGACCTTTGCGAAGCCTACGGAACGCAGACGACACTTGTGGTGTCGGAGTGGGCTGGGCCTGAATGTCTTCTTCCTCCTGAGGGCGATCCGCCCATGACTCATCTTGTGCAATTGGCGTCAGAGGACGACCAATGCTGATGGGTTCGCTTGTTTCAAGCTAAGGAAGGGCTGCATCACCTTGCACATTGTCCTGATGACCAATGTCTTCAGCAGCTAGTGGGTCGGCTGCTGGAATATCTTCAGCGTCAGGTGCCTCTGTGGGAGCAGGCTCATGAACTGTTAGTCTTCTTTCTGCATTGGGGTGAATGACAGAAAGGGGTTCAACCATCAAGGGCTCTGTGGGAGCAGCCCTAGATTTCTTAGTCTTGCGCTTCTTTTTACTGGGGGCAGAAGGAGAGGCTTCAGAGCTCTTTCTTTTTCTGGCTTCAGCTTCTGCAGCTCTTGTCTTCTTTAGCTCTGAAGCTGTTGACCGGCTCTTTGGCTTCGAGCCAGTCGTGGCGGTTGGGAAGACAATGGAAGTGGCTGCTTGTCTTGATGCCTCTGGTTCACTCACAGCAGGCTGCTTCTTCTTCTTTGCGGCCATCTTGGGGTCGATGCCTGGACGCCCAAGTGCCTTGCGCTTTTCAGCCTCGTTGTAGGCTTGAACACATTTGTCAGCCAATGACTTCATCCTTTCACGCGAGCCTTGAGCTTCAGCACGCTTCTTCAGAAAGTTTTCTTTGAGATCATGCAGCATGATTTTGAAGCTTCTCACTTCCTGCACGCTGAGACTGGCCATGTGCTTCTTGAACTGAGCTTTTTCGTGATCAATTTTCTGCTTCAGCTCAACAATGCGCTGAGCAATGGCCAGTTCTGAAGCAATTGCGCCTTGGAAGGCGACGCTGAGTCCAATAGGCAGCTGCAGATCATTGAAGCTTATATCTGGTGTGTCAAACCATTCATCGATGAAGCTGTGGATGATGGCGACATCAAAGAGAGGCAGATTGTTGAAGATTTCCTCTTCCTCCTTGCTTTTGATGAGCTGTTCTAGTGCGTCATCGCCCAGATCTTCATCGCTTGATAGATCAATGGCTTCACTGCGCAGAATGGCAGCAGCAGTGAGCTGTTTGCCTGTGTGTTGCTGGGGCTCCCTATCCTTCAGGGGCTTGGAGATGCGGGATACATCTTCAGACTGCACACTGACTTCAGGAGGTGCAATTTTCAATGGCTTCGACCTTGAGATTTTTGAGGCAGGGGCCGGCTTCGAAGCTTTTGGTTTCTTTGTCTGCTTTGGCTTCGGCACAGCAGGAGCTTCATCAGACTCAGAATCAGCTGGAGGGTCATTCACAGCAGTCCCTTGGACTAAGATGTGGGTGATCAGGCCCTCAAGATTGGCAAACGGACCGATGATATTGGGTTCCGCGTCGCGTCTGCCATCTGCCCTTGGTGAGGAGGGACCAGGATTGAAGTCAAGCCCAAATTTCTTCTTGTTTAGCTTCGCAGACTGTTGAGCAAACTGAAAGTTGCGTTTCAAGAGATTGTCGTCATGACACCAGAGAAGTGACGACGGATGTGCATCATCAGGCTGTGGTCCTTGGACCATGCATGGGTAGAAGCCTTGAGCAATGGCTTCATCTCTGGTTCTGGGTACAAGGTTCTTGTATAAGATATCCCCCCATGGACTCTTGATTGCATTCTTTTCAGCATACTCCTGGGTGACGAAGCGGTATTTGAACCACTGTTCTGCCCAATAGCGTCGAATCCATTGGATTCGGGTTTTGCGCTGCCCATAGCTCTCTTCTGGATCTGTTTTGTACATTTCTGCCAAGTCTTCAGGCAGATCCTTGGAAGTTCCCTCACGTCTCTATCTGCCCCCCTTTCTTGCTGCTGCAACTGAAGCCATAAACTTTAACTTAAAAGGCTTCAAAACTTTCAAAGGCTTCAAAGCTTTCTTTTTCTGGACAAACAGGAACTGGCTTCAGGAGAGTTTATGTGATGCTGTAGGAATTCTGCAAATGAATGCAGACTATGAGAACCGAAGGATTCTCCCACGGACATGTACCTGTGACAGCATTAAGGTGCGAGGGAAGGGGAAGAGGTCATATGCATTCTCAGAAGGTTTTGAAGATTAATCAGTTTAGAAGACATTGACCTCATTGTGCGAAGACATTCACTTAGATAAGAAGTTGGTTCCAGATTTGTACGAACCCATAGATCAGTACAAGTGAGGAATCTAACTACTTTATGAAGCACAAGTGAATATACTAGGCATGTTATGAGATGCAGCGAGAGATCTAACTGGTGTGAAGAGAAACTTCTTATGGTTGAAAGTGACAGAACCAAGAGATCAAAAGAGGCTGTAAAAAGAAGTTTTATTTACCACACTGGAACTGCTAGACAGAAGGAAGTTGATGCCGAGCAGTTCAGTCCTCCGTGCCCTAACTTGGCGATGGAAAACACCTACGGCGACGGCGGAGAGACGATGTCCGCGGTCGGCGTGAGGACGGCGTTGGAGAGGTTGCGGCAGCGAAGCGCTTCGTCTCCGGCGTCGTCGAGTGCTAGCGGTGGTCCTAGGGTTCGTGCGAGGATGGAAGAAGGAGATAATGACTGCGGTAAGTGTGAATTTATAGACTCAGAGGCGGCACTGTGCTATTACGCAGGTGCCCCTGGCGGTTCGCATTTGAGGCACACGTGGCCAGTTAGCGGAAGTTTGGGGTTTGTTCCACGTCCCACGCACGCCTAAATTGTCGGGCGGTCGTTCCTGCTTCTACGGATCTTAGGTGGAGGAATGAGCATTAAAAACGGACTTTTATGGTTGTCTCTATGTCTTCAGCTGACAAGGACACAGTGAAGACATTCGACAGTTTTAACAGAATGCATATGACTTGGAGAGATAGAGTTCGAGATAGAAAGCATAGAGAGGTTAGGGTCCGATCACATTCACTTAGTTCAAAAGATTTAACCAAGAAGACATAGCCATAAGTGAATGCTGTAGAGGACAGAACACTTAGAGCATATATATATATATATATATAATCATCGTAGTGAAGATAATCATGAAGACATGTTAAGTTCGAAGCCAAACCAATGTGAATATATTGCAAGGTAACGCCATGTGTTAAACACTTCAAAATGGAACGTTTGGTGGTGGCGTTACCCACCGTATAGGAAGTATTAGACCCAGACACGGCGCACAATTATTGTGGCGCTCCGAAGTCAAATTCCACATTAATGTATTCACACTTAGAATGTATGTCTTCATTGATTGAAGATATACTTTACTTTGTGCGTTGCACATCTAAGTCATCAATATGCATAAGTGTTAGGATGTGTGCCTGATCACAGGACATTTGAGGATTCCAAGATATTTAGCTCACACCGTAACTTGCAAAACCTCTTCTCATCCAAGGGCTTGGTGAAGATATCTGCCAATTGCTCTTCAGTGTTGACGTGTATGATATCAATGTCTTCCTTCACAACATGATCTCTGAGAAAGTGATGGCGAATTTCAATGTGCTTTGTCTTCGAGTGCTGAACTGGGTTGTTGGCAATCTTGATGGCGCTTTCGTTGTCGTAGTAAAGTGGCACTTGCTTCAGATGAATGCCATAATCCTTGAGTGTTTGCTTCATCCACAGAAGCTGAGCGCAGCAAGATCCAGCAGCAATGTATTCAGATTCAGCAGTGGAGAGAGATACACAGTTCTGCTTCTTTGAAGACCAACATACAAGTGATCATCCCAGAAAGTGACATGTGCCTGATGTAGACTTGCGATCAACTTTGTCACCAGCATAATCAGCATCCGAAAATCCAACCAAATCAAACTCTGAGCCCTTTGGATACCATAATCCTAGAGTTGGGGTGTGAGCCAAATATCGAAGAATTCGCTTCACAGCTAAGTGATGCGACTCCTTTGGTGCCGCTTGAAATCGAGCACACATGCAAACACTAAGCATGATATCTGGCCTAGATGCACATAAATAAAGCAAAGACCCAATCATGGAGCGGTATACCTTTTGATCGAACTCTTTACCATTGTCGTCAGGACCTAGATGATGTTTGGCTGGCATTGGTGTTGTGAAGCCTTTGCATTCTTGCATACCGAACTTTTTCAGGCAATCTTTGAGATACTTCTCTTGAGATATGAAGATGCCATTGCGCTGTTGTCGGATTTGAAGACCAAGAAAGAACTTAAGCTCCCCCATCATGGACATCTGATATTGCTCTTGCATCATATATCCAAACTCTTCACCGTACTTACGATTGGTGCAGCCGAAGATAATGTCATCCACATATATTTGGCACACAAACAGTTCACCATCGTATGTCTTCGTGAAAAGAGTGGGATCGAGGGAACCAGGTATGAAGCCTTTGCTCTTCAGAAAGTACTTGAGTGTATCATACCAGGCCCTAGGGGCTTGTTTGAGGCCATACAGTGCCTTGTTGAGCTTGTATACCATATCAGGATGTTTTGGATTTTCAAAACCAGGTGGTTGTGCAACATACACTTCTTCTTCAATCTTGCCATTGAGAAAGGCACTTTTCACATCCATTTGATATAGAAGTATGTTATGATGATTTGCATAGGCCAGCAGTATGCGTATGGCTTCAAGCCTAGCCACAGGAGCAAAAGTTTCATCGAAGTCAATGCCCTCTACTTGAGTATATCCTTGAGCAACGAGACGAGCTTTGTTTCTGACAACTTGACCATGCTCATCTTGCTTGTTGCGGTATATCCATTTGGTGCCTATTATGTTGTGCTTCCGTGGATCGGGACGCTTAACTAGTTCCCATACATTATTCAGCTCAAACTGTTGAAGCTCTTCTTGCATAGCTTGAATCCATTCAGGTTCCATGAAGGCTTCTTCAACTTTCTTGGGTTCTGATATTGAGACGAATGCGAAATGCCCACAGAAGTTTGCTAGCTGAGTTGCCCTTGAACGAGTGAGTGGACCAGGTGCATTGATGCTGTCAAGTATTCTGTTAATATGCACTTCATTTGCAACACGAGGATGTATAGGGCGAAGACTTTGCTCTTGCTGATCTGCGTTGTTGTTTGGAGGAATGTCTTCATGCTGAGCATTGTCTTCATGTTGATCAGGTGCTGAGATGATGAGTTCTTCTTCAGGATGAGCTTCAGAAGGCATAATCTCTCCAGTTCCCATAAGCTTGATTGATTCACTAGCTGGGACTTCATCTAGCACATTTGGCAGTTGGTCTCTTTGTGAACCATTTGTTTCATCAAACCGCACATCCACTGTTTCGACCACTTTGTAATGGAAGAGATTGAAGACTCTGTAGGAGTGTGAATCCTTTCCATATCCAAGCATAAAGCCCTCATGTGCTTTTGGTGCAAACTTTGAGGTGTGATGTGGGTCCTTGATCCAGCACTTTGCGCCAAATACTCTGAAGTAACTGACATTTGGCTTCTTGCCCGTTAGGAGTTCATAAGATGTCTTGTTCAGAAGCTTGTGAAGATAAACACGATTGATTATATGGCATGCAGTATCAATGGCTTCAGTCCAGAATTTTCTTGGAGTCTTGTATTCATCTAGCATTGTTCTGGCCATTTCAATGAGTGTTCTGTTCTTGCGTTCGACGACGCCATTCTGCTGTGGCATGTACGGAGCTGAGAATTCATGTGTGATGCCCAAGGTATCAAGATATGTATCAAGGCTAGTGTTCTTGAATTCAGTGCCATTGTCACTTCTAATGTGCTTTATCTTGGCGCCAAAATTGTTCATAGCTCGATTGGTGAAGCGTCTGAAGACATCCTGCACTTTAGTCTTGTAAAGGATTATGTGTACCCAAGTATATCTAGAGTAATCATCAACAATGACGAAGCCATAGAGGCAAGCAGTAGTAGTAAAAGTTGAGTAGTGAGTGGGACCGAAAAGATCCATGTGGAGCAGTTCAAAGGGTTGTGTAGTAGTCATGATTGTCTTCGAAGGATGTTTTGCCCTTGTCATCTTCCCTGCTTCACAGGCACCGCATAAATGATCTTTCTTGAACTTGACGCCCTCGATGCCTATGACATGCTTCTTCTTCGCAAGGGTGTGGAGGTTCCTCATGCCAGCATGCCCAAGCCTCCGATGCCAAAGCCAGCATTCTGAAGCTTTTGCAAGAAGGCATACCGCAAGTTGTGGTCCTGCTGAGAAATCTACCACGTACAAATCACCTTTCCGATACCCTTCAAACACTAGAGATTTGTCAGATTCCATTAGCACCAGGCAGCGATATTTTCCAAACATTACAATCATATTCAGATCGCAAAGCATTGAGACAGACATTAAGTTGAAGCCAAGGGATTCAACAAGCATGACTTTATCCATGTGTTGATCCTTTGAGATTGCAACTCTACCTAGACCCAATACCTTACTTTTACCAGTGTCAGCAAATGTGATGTGGCTCTTATCGGATGGACGTAATGTTGAGTCCATAAGAAGGCTTCTTCTGCCAGTCATGTGATTTGTACACCCACTGTCAATAATCCATTCTGAAGATTTTGAAGTCGCTGGTGTCGTACCCTACAGTACAGTTAGGGGGATAGGCTTCACGAAGAGAATTGTGAAGCATAAACATTTGACGAACCAGTGGGTTATGAAAACTTAAATCCAGATTAGGACTAATAGGGAGAGTAGCATGCGATTCAGGAACGAAGTACATATTGATCCCATTCGGGCATTTTATCTTGCGCCCTACAAGATTTTTAAGGTCCCCAGCAATAGCATCAGAAGATTTTGTTTTTCTGCTGGAGACCTTTCCCTGCAAAAGAGAGTTAAGCTTTCTTAACCACCCACATCTTCAAGGGTGGCTTAGAAGCAATAAGTCTAAGTGCAGCATCTGAGAATTTTGGCTTTGAAGCCTTAGCAAACAGTCTAGCAGGTGGACAATAATACTCATAGGAATAAGCAGAATAATTTTTGGTCACATGAACACGGTTCGATGAACCGCTCTCATACTCATGTGCCTGAGTATGGTTTCCCTGCAAAACATTTGGGTTAGTGTGACTCAGGTGAGTCCTCTGTTTGTATGAATCCATTGGACCGTATGAAGCCTTTGGTCTGAGATTTGTCTTCTTCAAGTGAGGTGTCATGAAGACATTCACAGGAAGATTTTCCAGACACTTTTTGGAAACCCAGATCTTCTTCATAGGCGGTCCATTCCTATAGTTAGTACCAATGTAACTGGCAAACACTTCACCATTCTGATTCTTAAACAGTTTATAGTTTGCATCAAAGGATTCATCAATGATAATGGGGTTAGCACAAGTGAAGCCAGATAAGCCAGATAAGTTGGTTTTGGGGTACTGCTCAGGTTTCCAGTAAGAGCCATCTGCATTGATTTTCCTCACAAATCCAATACCCTCTTTCCTAGGGTTTCGATTCAGGATCTGCTTCTTGAGGACATCACATAGTGTCTGATGTCCTTTAAGACTTTTGTACATCCCTGTTTCAAGCAATGTCTTCAACATAGCATTCTCATCAGCAATAGCAGTGGTATCCTCAGCAGAGGGGTTAGTTACCACGTCAACAGTTGAAGATATTGCAACAGCAGTAGAAGTGGAACATTCAGCAACAGAATTAGCATTATCACGCTCAATGCATTTAAGACATGGTGGTTCAAATCCTTCCTAAGCGGGACTGATCTGTTCGGAGCGAAGTGACTCGTTTTCCTTTTGAAGATCTTCATGAGCCACCCTCAATTTCTCAAGTTCTTGCTTCCTTTGAAGATAATCATAGGAAAGCTTTTCATGAGTTGTTGAGAGAGTATCATGACGATCTTCAAGTTCCTGATACTTAACGTGAAGGTTTTTTATGTCTTCAATTAAGGATTCAGATCAAGTCATTTTAGCACCCAACAGATCATCACTTCTGTCTAACAGTTTTTGAATATGTTCCATAGCTTTCTGTTGTTCAGTTGCAATTTTAGCAAGTGTTTTGTAGCTAGGTTTTGAATCACATTCAGAGTCATCGTCACTAGATGTTTCATAGCGAGTAGTGCGTGTGTTTACCTTGGCACCGCATGCCATGAAGCAGTAGGTAGGAGTGGAGTCGTTCTTGTCATTTGCGTTGGTGTCAGTGATGCAGTCATTGTCTTCAGTGTTGAAGATGGACTTGGCGACGTATGCTGTAGCCAGACTCGCAATGCCAAAATCAGACTCCTCCTCAGACTCCACCTCTGCCTCCTCAGATGCGGACTCCTCCTCTGAATCCATCTCCTTTCCAACAAATGCACGTGCCTTGCCAGATGAGCTCTTCTTGTGTGATGAAGACTTTGATGAAGACTTGGAAGAAGACTTTGAGTATTTCTTCTTCTTCTTGTCGTCAGAATCATATTCCTTGCTCTTCTTCTTCCTTCTGTTCTCATTGTCCCACTGTGGACACTCAGATATGAAGTGTCCAGTTTTCTTGCACTTGTGACATGTTTTCTTCTTGTAGTCATGAGCAGAAGCTTCATCATTCCTTGAGCTTGATCGTGAAGATTTTCTGAAGCCTTTCTTCTTGGTGAATTTTTGGAACTTCTTCACTAACATTGCAAGTTCTCTTCCAATGTCTTTAGGATCATCAGAACTGCAGTCAGATTCTTCTTCAGATGAGGAGACAGCTTTTGCCTTCAAGGCGCGAGTTCGCCCATAGTTTGGACCGTAGATATCTCTTTTCTCAGAAAGCTGAAACTCGTGTGTGTTGAGCCTCTCAAGTATGTCAGACGGATCGAGTGTCTTGAAATCAGGACGTTATTGAATCATCAGGGCCAGGATGTCAAAAGAACTATCAAGTGATCTCAGCAGCGTTTTGACGATTTCATGTTTGGTGATTTCAGTGGCGCCGAGAGCTTGAAGCTCATTTGTGATGTCAGTGAGTCTATCAAATGTGTGCTGGACATTCTCATTGTCATTTCGCTTGAAGCGGTTGAAGAGATTGCGAAGGACACTGATTCGTTGATCTCTCTGGGTTGAGATGCCTTCATTGACCTTGGAGAGCCAGTCCCAGACCAGTTTGGATGTCTTCAAGGCACTCACACGGCCATACTGTCCTTTGGTCAGATGACCACAGATGATGTTCTTGGCAGTAGAGTCCAGTTGAACGAATTTCTTGACATCAGCAGCAGTTACACCTTCTCCAGCCTTGGGAACGCCGTTCTCGACGACATACCATAGGTCGACGTCAATGGCTTCAAGATGCATGCGCATCTTATTCTTCCAGTAGGGATATTCAGTTCCATCGAAGACGGGGCACGTAGCAGAGACTTTGATTATCCCTGCAGTCGACATAGCTAAAACTCCAGGTGGTTAAACCGAATCACACAGAACAAGGGAGCACCAGGCTCTGATACCAATTGAAAGTGCGTTATATCGACTAGAGGGGGGGTGAATAGGCGATTTTTATGAAAGTCTTCAAAACTTGGGAGTTATGAAGACAAACAGTGAAGATTATGCCTATTACTATGCAGCGGAATTTAGATTACACTAGGCCAGGCATGGTCATGTATTCAATAGAGTGAAAGCACAGTGACAAACAGCTTCAGTGTAATAAGGATCAAGTAGGAAGAAGTTATGAAGCCAAACAGATCATGCATTCATGTTTTGAATACAAATGATAAAGCAAGCACGCAATGACTTCACAATGAGTAACAGCAAGAGAAGGAAGTGAAGATGAAACCAGTGACTCGTTGAAGACAATGATATGTTGGACCAGTTCCAGTTGCCGTGACAACTGTACGTCTGGTTGGAGCGGCTAGGTATTTAAACCTTAGGACACACAGTCCCGGACACCCAGTCCTGAACACACAGTTCAGGACACCAAGTCCTCACCGTGATCTCCTTGAGCTAAGGTCACTTAGTCCTCGCCTAATCACTCTGGTAAGTCTTCAAGGTAGACTCCCAAACCTTCACAGACTTCGTTCACTGGCAATCCACAATGTCTCTTGGATGCTCTGAACGCGACGCCTAACCGTCTGGAGGATTCACAGTCCTCAAGTGTAATAAGTCTTCAGATCACACAGACAAGAAGACTTAAGTGATGCCCAATTTACTCTGGCTCTGGGTGGTTAGGGCTTTTCTCCTCACTAGGAATTTTCTTTCAAAGGCTTCGAGGTGGGTTGCTCTCAAACGACAAAAGCCGTGCACTGAAATCTGAGCAGCCAACCGTTTATGGTTGTGGGGGTGGGCTATTTATAGCCACTTGGCAACCCGACCTGATTTGTCCTAAATGACCCTTGGTCACTAAGGAACTGACACGTGTCTCAACGGTCAGATTTCGAACTCTCATGGCAACTTTACTTGGGCTACAAGCAAAGCTGACTTGTCCGGCTCTGGACAAGATTTGCTCTCATTGTCTTCACTCGAAGACATAGGTTTTTGATTTAGGCATCACTTAAGTCATTCTGACTTGTTCTCCTGGACCCCACTTAACAGTACGGTGGTTCCTATGACTCAACAAAAATAAAAAGAACTACGAAAGATCTAAGTCTTCGAGTTCCATAGGCTTCATAACGTGTCTTCTGTTGTCATAGTCTTCAATGTGAATATCTTCATATACCACCTTTGACTTCAATGTCTTCATTCATTTTTAGGGGTCATCTTTGGTAGTAAACCGAATCAATGAGGGACTTCTACCTGTGTTTTCCTGCAATTCTCACAAACACATTAGTCCCTCAACTAGGTTTGTCGTCAATACTCCAAAACCAACTAGGGGTGGCACTAGATGCACTTACCCTAGCTGATGTGAGACTATCTTCCCCTCTTTTTGTCTTCTCCACAACCACCATTCTATTCCACACATAGTGTTATATCCATGGCTCAAGCTCATGTATTGCGTGAAGATCGAAAAAGTTTTAAAAATATCAAAAGGATGAAACAATTGCTTGGCTTGTCATTGGGGTTGTGCATGATTTAAATACTTTGTGTGGCGAAGATAGAGCATAGCCCGAATATATGATTTTGTAGGGATAGCTTTCTTTGGCCATGTTATTTTGAGAAGACATAATTGCTTTGTTAGTATGCTTGAAGTATTATTATTTTTATGTCAACATGAACATTTGTCTTGAATCTTTTGGATATGAATATTCATACCATAATTAAGAAGATTTACATTGAAATTATGCCAAGTAGCACTCCGCATCAAAAATTCTCTTTTTTATCATTTACCTACTCGAGGACGAGCAGGAATTAAGCTTGGGGATGCCTGATACGTCTCCAACGTATCTATAATTTTTGATTGCTCCATGCTATATTATCTACTGTTTTGTACTATATTGGGCTTTATTTTCCACCTTTATATTATTTTTGGGACTAACCTATTAACCGGAGGCCCAGCCCAAAATTGCTGTTTTTTGCCTATTTCAGAGTTTCGGAGAAACAGAATATCAAACGGAGTCTAAACGGAATGAAACCTTCGGGAACGTGATTTTCTCATCAGATAAGACCCAGGAGACTTGGAGCCTCCATCAAGAAAGCCACGAGGCGGTCACGAGGGTGGAGGGCGCCCCCCTAGGGTGCGCCCCCTGCCTCGGGGGCCCCTCGAAGCTCCACCGGCGTACTCCTTCCTCCTATATATACCTACATACCCCAAACGATCAGATACGGAGCCAAAAACCTAATTCCACCACTGCAACTGTCTGTGTCTATGAGATCCCATCTTGGGGCCTGTTCCGGAGCTCCGCCGGAAGGGGAATCGATCACGGAGGGCTTCTACGTCATCATCGTAGCCTCTCCGATGAAGTGTGAGTAGTTTACCTCAGACCTTCGGGTCCATAGTTAGTAGCCAGATGGCTTCTTCTCTCTTTTTGGATCTTAATACAATTTTCTCCCCCTCTCTCGTGGAGATCTATTCGATGTAATCTTCTTTTTGAGGTGTGTTTGTTGAGACCGATGAATTGTGGGTTTATGATCAAGTCTATCTATGAATAATATTTGAATCTTCTCTGAATTCTTTTATGTATGATTGGTTATCTTTTCAAGTCTCTTCAAATTATTAGTTTGGTTTGGCCTACTAGATTGGTTTTTCTTGCAATGGGAGAAGTGCTTAGATTTGGGTTCAATCTTGCGGTGTCCTTTCCCAGTGACAGAAGGGGAAGCAAGGCACGTATTGTATTATTGCCATCGAGGATAACAAGATGGGGTTTTTATCATCATGTCATCTTGCTTAAGGCGTTACTCTGTTTTTAACTTAATACTCTAGATGCATGCTGGATAGCGGTCGATGAGTGGAGCAATAGTAGTAGATGCAGGCATGAGTCGGTCTACTTGTCTCGGACGTGATGCCTATATACATGCTCATACCTAGATATTCTCATAACTATGCTCAATTCTGTCAATTGCTCAACAGTAATTTGTTCACCCACCGTAGAATACTTATGCTCTTGAGAGAAGCCACTAGTGAAACCTATGGCCTCCGGGTCTATTCTCATCATATCAATCTCCATCACTTTATTATTGCTTTCATTTTTTACTTTGCCTTTTACTTTTCACTTTGCATCTCTATACCAAAAATATTATCTATCATCTCTATCAGATCTCACTCTCGTAAGTGACCGTGAAGGGATTGACAACCCCTAATCATGTTGGTTGCGTTGAGCTATTGTCTTTGTGTAGGTACGAGGCACTCGCGCGTAGCCTCCTACTGGATTGATACCTTGGTTCTCAAAAACTAAGGGAAATACTTACGCTACTTTGCTGCATCATCCTCTCCTCTTCGGGGAAATCCAACACAGTGCTCAAGAGGTAGCAGCTTCTTCCAACTCCTCCCAGCTGCCAATAGAGTTTTCAGGCAAGCTATTCAGCTAGTGTCGGGCAAGTCTTCAATCCATACCGCAGGATCTATGGTTCCATCATATGATTCGATATTGACGGGTTTGAACCCTTCTAGGAATTCATGTTCCATTACTTCATCAGTGAAGCAGAGGGGGTGTGCGGCGCCTCTATGTTGGGCCAGGTCGCGACATACTTCGGATGGAGTCCGTCTGCGATTTTCAGTCCGGACGTAACTATACTTTCCATGTTCGGCTCGATAGCCGTCGTGGCGCGTCGGGGCATGGCCCCGTGAAACATAGATCGATCTGGCCAAACCTGCTTTATTCTTCAGGCCCTGCCGGAGATCATATGTGTATCTCTAAGCAGTTTTGTCTTTATGGTGAGGTGGCACAGGCTGGTGTTCGGCTTGAGTTGCCGCTTTGTCCCGACCACGTGGTGGTCGGCCAGCCGCATTGTGCGCTGATGGCACGAGCTCCAACGTCTCGTCATCGAATTGAGGTAATAATTTGCGCTTCGGGTAACTTTTGAGTGGTCGCTTGAGGCCGTATTCCTCGGCCTCCAGGACGTTAGTCCATCTGTCATTGAGCCGGTCTTGATCAGCTTGAAGCTGTTGCTGCTTCTTTTTCAGGCTCCTTGTAGTGGCTATTAGCTTGCGCTTGAAGCGCTCCTGCTCGAGAGGTTCCTCAGGCATGATAAAATCCTCAGTACCGAGGCTCGCCTCATCCTCGGAGAGCAGAAGATAATTACTGTCCTCCGAGTCTTCGTATGTGGCCTGTTCACCAGGGCTAACTTGCCCCTCTTCTCGTTCATTTTGTTCGGCAGTTGCCTTAACGAGGTCTTCATTGTCTTCGGCACCATCCGAAGTGTTATCTTCTCCTGTCCTGGTGTTACTGTCTTTACTGCGGCGTGACTTAGAGCGGCGCCGCTGATGCCGGCGGTTTGGTTGTATCTCGGGAGGTTTATCCTCAACTGGATCTTCCTTGTCATCGCTGCTATTCTCTTTTGGTGCATCCACCATGTATACGTCATACGAGGAAGTGGCCGTCCTGCGTCCGGTAAACAGCGGGTTTTGGGCCTCTTCTTCTCCAGCATCGTCGTCCATACCGTCGTTGTCGTCGGAGCCGTAATCGAGCATGATAGTTAAGTCTTCGACAGTGGCTATTAAGTGGGCGGGGGGTGGGAAGCGAAATTCGTCACCAGCCTCCAGTTCGAACCGGATATAATTCGATCGTGAGTCCCCCGCTAAGGAGAGTCTTTTTAATGAGTTTAGCACATCTCCTAAAGGTGAGTCCCCGGTCAAGCTCGTCGTGTGCGGACGCACATGCTTCAGAACCTATAGCTGGAAACGTGTCCGAGGTTCTGGCAACACAGAGCTTACTTGAGGTTGGGTTTGTGTGTGTCTCCAACGCCGCTGAGTCCGCGGCCTCCGTGGCGGGGTTGAGCCTCCCGTCCTCTGATGGTGCGACCTGCTCCGGATCTAGAGCCGAAGTAGTTGCAGGTTCTATCTCCTAGGTGTAATTCGATGACAGATTTAAGCCATGTTCATCATGGTGACAGGGACCGGATACCGCCGCGGTCTCGAATCCGTCGAAGATCAAGTCTCCGCGGATGTCCACGACGTAGTTCAAGCTTCCAAATCTGACCAGATGGCCAGGGGCGTAGCTATCAATCTGCTCTAGATGGCCAAGCGATTTGGCCCGCAGTGCGAAGCCGCCAAACACGAAGATCTGTCCAGCGAAGAAGGTTTCTCCCTAGACAATGTTGTTGTGGATGATTAACGGGGCCATCGAACCTCTTGGCGATGACAAAGCAGAACTCTCAGTGAAAGCTGAAAGTGCGTTATATCGACTAGAGGGGGGTGAATAGGCGATTTTTACGAAAGTCTTCAAAACATGGAAGTTT